>NW_026068236.1:537626-541644 GCF_014885135.2 Alexandromys fortis
TGTTTTTCCTATGGAACCATCCATCTAGAGTTAAGTTGGTTGTGTCTTTGATGTGAGTTTTAGCCCACTGATCCTGAGTCTTGAGTTGAATCTGTAAGGTGAAGAACTGGACTTGTTCAGAAGGGGCAGAGCTGTACTGGAACTGAGTCAATCTGGCTGAGTAAGACAATGGAGACTGAGAACTTGCAGACAGAGTTCCTGGGGGAAATATAGTAGACTTACGTGGGTTCTGGTTTTATATATATATACAGAACATTTAATAAATGCCTGTCACACATTGTGAGACATAGAACCTCCAAAGATGGCTTGGGTGTGTTCATTTAGTTTTGGGCAACTACTTCTGGACATAGAATCTACCTTTAAGAGTGATGTGTTTTTCCATTAGAGAAAACTAATTTTTCATTTTCAGATGATTGTCAATTGCAGTATCAATTGAACAAAGTTCCTGGGTTAGGGATAAGGCATGTGTCCACTTCTTTCAGTTCTAGGACTAAAATCAGATTATTCATAGAAATATCAACATGAGAAACACTATGGAAAATGGCTTAAATGGAGCAGCATCGGGATACTGTTAATGGAGTAAAATGAGTGTGAAGTCTCTGAAGAGGCTCATTTGCTTTGTTATGTTGAAATCCCATTCAAATGTTTCATTCAGAACACGTGTCCAGTAAGAGTTGCTACACTTTCATTGCTTCAATTGCTAGATGGAAGCTTAATACTCCTTTCTATTTGATAATAACTTGGATCTGTCATGTTGTTTGTTTTTTTTTTTTACTTTGCTATACTTTATTTTATTTACTTTATGTGCATGAGTGTTCTGTCTGCATGTGTATCTGAGCATCACTGCCCTAAGGAGGCTGGAAGATGGTGTCAGATCTCCCAGGATCAGAGTTATAGGCAGCTGGGAGCTGCTACATGGGCTCTGGAAAATGAACACAGGTCCTCTGGAAGAGCAGGCATCAAGTGTGTCATGTTGTTTGAATGAGAAATGTCCCTTGTAATTTGTCCTTAATGAATTTGAAAATTGGTCTCTATTTCTGGCTATGTTTGGGAGGATACAGAATTTTGAGAACAATGATCTTGTTGGAGGGAAGATCTCACTGAGTGTGGGCTATGGGAGATTATAGCCTCATCCACTGTCAGTCCATCCTGTCTGTATTCTGGGTATAATTGTGATGTGATCTCTCAGCTTCCTATTGTCATGCCCTCCTCTCCCTTAGGACATCTAGCTCCCTGGAACCATAGGCCAAAATAAACTCTTACTTAAGCTGCCTTTTATCCTAGTATTTTACCACATAAACAAAATACAACTAATCATGGCCTTTATTATGTTTTAGTACATTCATTCTATAGCTAATTGTTGTCTTTTATTATGTTAAAGCTATGCACACCATTTATTTATTTAAATAATTTAAGCCATTTTCCATAGTGGTTCTGGTTCTTTTATACTGAGTCGAACCCAATGGCCTGGGTCCCTGGCAGAGAAGGTCCAATGCTGTGAACAAGAAGATGCACCATGAACTTTGAATTATTCTTGAAAGAGTTAGCATTCCCAAAAGCAGTCTGCTTGGCCTTTTCATGAATGTTTGAAAATATATTTATTTATGGGTATTAAGTGCTTCTGTTGACACACATGTACAAATCTATGGTGTACTTCAACAGTAAGAACTACTGTGAAATTAGTGCTGCATACTGAGGTACTTAGTGAGTGTGGGGAGAATCTTACAGTCGCAGCAGAGAGAGCAATGGGAAGATTGTTTTACTGGTCCACTGGCCACTACAGTAAACTTTAACCATATGTTTTTAAAATAAAATCTCCAGAGTGTGTTTTCCTCTCATTTCTAGGAGACACAATTTCACAGCAACTTTCCTGGTCCTCTGTCTCCTTCACTCTTCCCACTCACTTTTCCTTGCTGTTCCCTGAGCCTTAAGTGAAGGAGGCATGCTGTAAATGTATCACTTGTGACTGGGTACCTCACTTGTTCTCTGTATCTAAATGAGACCTGAAGAAGTACAACATCAATAGACTTGATAACATAAAAATGGAAAATCTCATGAAACCCCACCCATAGAGAAACCACTACAGTCAACTAAAGAGTTCAAACAGTCTGAGATTGGAAACTGTCCTACAAAGGATTGAACCCCTAACTGGTTACCAAGATCAAATGACCAGTTTTGAAACTATATTCTAGGAGTAACACTCAAAAGACTTAATAGACTGTATTTATATATTTACACAGGTATGTGCATGTGAGCACTTGATGGTGTGAGTGTGTACATGTGTGTCTGTCTATGTGTCTGTGTCTGTGTTTGTCTGTTTGTGTAATAGTGACAGATAAAAGACACTATGATTTTAAGGGAGCAAAGGGACATCCATAACAGGGGTTTGAGGAAGGAAAAAGAAGGGGAAAGTGATGTAATTATATTTATTGTTTAAAAGAAAATAAATACAATATAAAAGAAAAATCAAATACCTTATAAAATATCTCCCAAAGTCATTACTTTAATTCTCTAGGACCTTTCTAGCTTGCTTTGGTTTGAAGTAAAATTTAAGTTTTGTTCATCATTTCCTGACTTGAGAGCTATTTTAAAGTTTCTCATTTCTTTTAATCTTGTCTTCTTTTACGCTTTGAGTTTCCCCATTGTGATACTTGCAGTAGGGTTTGATTCATCCCTTCTGGCTATAGCTGCTAAGGAGAGCTAAGTTATGTGAGGGAAGGCCACTGAGCAGCTATAATTATCAGACGGATGGATGTCCCCAAGAACAGGAATGCTAGATCTGAGTGTGGAATGAAAGTTCTATGCAACCAAACCAACAGCACATAGTAAGTCAGAGATGCTCAGGTAGGAATAAGGAAAAGAGGAAAAGGACAAAGAAGAGTCAAGTGCCCTTTGCTTGTTTGCCTCCTAACTCATGCATTCAGTAGATATTTCTGAACTGATTACAGTGCATCATTTACAATTCTTTATGATAAGAATAACACTGCTATGAATCGAAGGACCAGCACCTTGACATCTTAAAATTTTTATTCTAATTGTAAAATTGACAGTGAACACACTGACATACAAATGAACAGCACAGTTCAATTTTATTAGTCTCAACATAAGAGAGATGACCACAGTGTTACAACAGCATAAGTAGAATAATGAATAACAATGATAGAGCAAGGGTGTATGATACAGTAAGTGGGAGCTATGGCAGTTTAGGGGAAGGACTATGGTAGAGATGAAGGACGACTATGTTAATGGAAAAAAGAATTGAGTAAGGGCTATAATGCAGATAGTAATGGCATATGATTGAATAAGTGGTGGGCTCTGTTAGGATATGAGGAGGACTATGAAACAGTAGGAAAGCCTATGGCAGAGTAACAGGAGGATTACGATATAGTAATGGGAGGACTATGATAGAGTAGCAGGGGGACTATGATAGAGTAACAGGGGGACTAAGACTATTGGAGGAAATGCCGCTTGTTGGTTCCCAGCTTCTGGGCTAGCTTAGACCCAAAATAATCACACAGAAACTATAGGAATTAAATTACCTCTTGGGCTCTAGCTTCTTATTGGCTAACTCTTTTATTAATTTAACCCATGTCTATTAATCTGTATATTGCCATGTGGCTGTGGCTTACTAGGTAATGTTTCCAGCATCTGTCTCCAATGGCTCCATGGCTTCTCTCTGAATCTGCTTTTCTTTCTCCTAGCATTCAGCCCAGTCGTCCCAACCTAGCTCTGCTCTGCCCCACTCTGCTCTGCTATTGGCTCAAGGCAGTTCTTTCTCCATTAATGGTAATCACAAGATACAGAGGGAACTCCAACATCATATGACAGAGTAACAGGAGGACTATGACAGAGTAACAGGAGGACTATGACAGAGTAACAGGGGGACTATGACAGAGTAACAGGAGGACTGTGACAGAGTAACAGGGGGACTATGACAGAGTAACAGGAGGACTATGATAAAGTAACAGGAGGACTATGATAAAGTAACAGGAGGACTATGATAGAGTAACAGGAGGAC
>NW_026068236.1:550698-553618 GCF_014885135.2 Alexandromys fortis
ATTTATTTATTTATTATAGATTTCTGCCTCCTCAGCACCACCGCCTCCCATTTCCATCCCCCTCCCCCAACTAACTCCCCGTCCCTCATCAGCCCAAAGAGCAGTCAGGGTTCCCTGTCCTGTGGGAAGTCCAAGGATCTCCCACCTCCTTCCAGGTCTAGTAAGGTGAGCATCCAAACTGCCTAGGCTCCCACAAAGCCAGTACGTGCAGTAGGATCAAAACCCAGTGCCATTGTTTTTGAGGTCTCAGCAGCCCTCATTCTCCGCTATGTTCAGCGAGTCCGGTTTTATCCTATGCTTTTTTTCGACCCAGTCCAGCTGGCCTTGGTGAGTTCCCGATAGACCATCCCCATTGTCTCAGTGTGTGGGTGCACCCCTCGCGGTCCTGTGTTAATCATGTCTTCTTTTACTTTTTGAGATTTCGTCACTGGGATACTTGCATTAGGGTTTGATCCAGTCCTTCTGGCTATAGCTGCTAAGGAGAGATGAATTATGTGAGGGAAGGCTGAGCCACTGAGCAGCTAATATTATCAGACAGATGTCCCCAAGAACAGGAAAGCAGGATCTGAGTGTGAAAGGAAAGTTCCTAGAGCTTGATAGGATACCATGCAACCAAACAGAGAGCACAGAGTAAGTCAGAGTTGATCAGGTAGGACTAAGGAAAAGAAGAAAAGGACAAAGAAGAGTCAAGTGACATTTGCTTGTTTGCCTCCTGAACTGATTATAGTGGACCATTTACAGGTCTATATGATACAAATAAAGTTGCTGTGAATTGAAGGACTAGCACCTTGACATCTTAGAATTTTTATTCTAATTGGTAAAATTGACAATGAACACACTGACACACAATGAACTGCATAGCTCAGTTTTATCATAAGAGAGATGACCAAGTGCTATACTAGAATAATTAAAATAAGGGAAAGCAATGATAGAGCAAAAGGGTATGATAGAGTAAGAGGGAGATGTGGCAGTTTAAGGGAAATACAGTGGTAGAGATGGAGGAAGACTATGTTAATGGAACAATAGAGTTATGATATGTCAAAGTGAGGGTAAGAAGACTATGATAGAGTATGAAGGGCTATGATAAAGTAACAGGAGGACTATGATAGAGTAACAGGAGGACTATGACAGAGTAACAGGAGGACTATGACAGAGTAACGGGAGGACTATGATAAATTAAATTTTGGATGGAGAGAGTTTCCTGCTCAGAAATCCTGGTACCACATCTGGAAAGTTGAGCAAGTTGAACAGAGACCAGCATTGCTATGCAGAAATGACACCTTTGCCCCCCAAAGATGATATTGACAGTTCAAGTCTGCACAAATGATGTTGAGCATTGTGTACCACAGCATGAACTTAGCAGTGTATTCTAGAAGGAAGAGAAAGTCACTTAAACACTTTGAGAATATAGACAGTGTCTGGTTTATACTGCATGTATTTTATGTCATATGTATGGTTACCTTGCCCCAAGCACTGAAATTACTTCTGAGGCCCTTGAGACAGCCAGCTGCCATGTGGCCACTTGGAGTTCTCAAAACTTTAATCCTTGCTTCTCAAACTCTGTGTTTGAGTGTCAGCCTGAACTTACTAACAGCAAAGGGGAAATTTCTCTGTGCAGTTGAAGTCCCTTCCCCTCTGTGCTTGTGTGGCATCTCTGGCTCTTTCCTCCTTCCCTGTTTCCATTCCTTCTCTATAGGAATCCTAGGACTAGGGACCTGGGGCTCTTCTGTCACCTCTCCCTCCATACTTTCCTAAGACATTATAGGGACATCCCTTTTCCTGGAGCACCCTGTTCCCTGCAGTTATATAATGCAGCTAGCTCTACCAGAGAGCTGTGGAAGAAAAAGTGGAGGACAGACTTCATCTCCTACAACAAGCAGACAACATTCTTAGTCACACAGCTTTATTGGGGGGGGGTCTCATACTCTGCCTGAGGCAGTTTTGCATCAGATTTTGCTTTAGTCCCAGTCAAGGGTTGAGGATGGAAAACTTTACTTCTTGTTCTTCTGCTGTGGCTATCCATATGATTTTGTGAAAACCAGAGAAATGGAGAGGCACACAACACAGAGGAACCAAAGCAGCCCCAGAGGCAGGAACTCAGCAGTCAGGTCCCTGGTGATGAGTTTGTGTTCAGCTCCCCCTGTGGTTTCCACTACTGTGTCACCTAGAGCACAGTAGTACACAGCCGAGTCTGACTCCTGGACCGAGGCTTTCTGCAAGTGGAAGGAGCTGGATCCTTTATCATATGTAGCTTCAAAACCTTTGCTGCTTCCCTTCTCGTTGGCCTTCGTGGCTCTGAAGAGGAGCTGTGGACCTTCTCTGGGATACTGCACGTACCAGAATAGGGCTGGGTACCCTGAGGCTGAATAGTTGCAGTGTATAGTAAGAAAGTCCTCTTCTGAGAGGGTCACTTGACCTTCTGTCTGTGTCACGGAGTCTCCATGGGTCCTTGCTGGAGGAAAAAACAAAAATAAAACAGATATGTATGTTACCTTAAATAGAAAGCTCTTGGTTGAATTTAGGACTCAAGGCTTTTCTTACATAAAAAGAGTAAAAGGTTTAAATCACTTTACTTACTGAGTATGAGGAGTATCGCAGTAACGAAGCCTGGGGAAGATTTCATCTTTAGTGGCATCTAGACGATGTTCTTGATTCTTAGCATGTTGAAATAAGAGAAACAATGAGTCTAAACTTAGATTCACACGGGAAATACTATAGTGTTAGGATGCGGCGCCACCTGGTGACCAGAAAGTAACAGTTAAATGTGGCAATATTCACTGAAAGTCATGGAAATAATGAACTCTTGGATCGGGTTGAGGATCACTGCTACTTCAAAGGTCGTATTTTCTCCATTTTAAGTGAATGTCAATTTTAAGGCATTTTTAATTATAGGGTTTTTTTCGGGGGAGGGGAGAAGTCA
>NW_026068236.1:556924-565221 GCF_014885135.2 Alexandromys fortis
CATATGATTTTGTGAAAACCAGAGAAATGGAGAGGCACACAACACAGAGGAACCAAAGCAGCCCCAGAGGCAGGAACTCAGCAGTCAGGTCCCTGGTGATGAGTTTGTGTTCAGCTCCCCCTGTGGTTTCCACTACTGTGTCACCTAGAGCACAGTAGTACACAGCCGAGTCTGACTCCTGGACCGAGGCTTTCTGCAAGTGGAAGGAGCTGGATCCTTTATCATATGTAGCCTCAAAACCTTTGCTGCTTCCCTTCTCGTTGGCCTTCGTGGCTCTGAAGAGGAGCTGTGGACCTTCTCTGGGATACTGCACGTACCAGAATAGGGCTGGGTACCCTGAGGCTGAATAGTTGCAGTGTATAGTAAGAAAGTCCTCTTCTGAGAGGGTCACTTGACCTTCTGTCTGTGTCACGGAGTCTCCATGGGTCCTTGCTGGAGGAAAAAACAAAAATAAAACAGATATGTATGTTACCTTAAATAGAAAGCTCTTGGTTGAATTTAGGACTCAAGGCTTTTCTTACATAAAAAGAGTAAAAGGTTTAAATCACTTTACTTACTGAGTATGAGGAGTATCGCAGTAACGAAGCCTGGGGAAGATTTCATCTTTAGTGGCATCTAGACGATGTTCTTGATTCTTAGCATGTTGAAATAAGAGAAACAATGAGTCTAAACTTAGATTCACACGGGAAATACTATAGTGTTAGGATGCGGCGCCACCTGGTGACCAGAAAGTAACAGTTAAATGTGGCAATATTCACTGAAAGTCATGGAAATAATGAACTCTTGGATCGGGTTGAGGATCACTGCTACTTCAAAGGTCGTATTTTCTCCATTTTAAGTGAATGTCAATTTTAAGGCATTTTTAATTATAGGGTTTTTTTCGGGGGAGGGGAGAAGTCACACTGCACAAACAATACTTAAATATTTCAGAATTCCAAGACAAGTGAAGAAAAACACTTGATTGAATTCTATGGAGTGATCTGAACTTTTGAAAATGGTTCCCCTTCACATTTAAAAGATTTCCGACTAACTCAAACTGACTTGCTCTCTGAGATAAGTCTACAAATGGACTTTCTGTTTTTACCCACATTGGGATTCTTTCAGTGTTTAGGTTAAGCTCCACATCATTAAAACCTAAATCTCATTCCCTGTTTCTAATAAGAAAATACTGGGATTAAATGTAACCATGATGCATGTGCTTCTAGTTTCTTGTTATCATCTTTTTAGTTGTTTTCATATAATTGTTTAAATGCCATTCCTGGTCACTGTTTTGTCTTTATGGGTCATTTTATGTCCTAAGGCAATAACTAAGGTACTAATATGTGACCAGTTTATACTTCTTTTGCATTTTTTTCTTCTCTAGGAAAAAAACAGCATCATGAGATATATTAGTATCCTATGATAATTAGAGCCTCCCTGGCTTAACAGAGAAATACATTTTAAGAAGTGAGCCATGTTTCTCTTTCACGGTGTTATAAGATGTGAGGAAGATGAACTTCATTCTCTGTAGCAGGGTCACACAGAACCTTGTATGGAATAGGAAACAAAAGTTGCACCTTGGGCTACCACCCTGATCTTTCCAGATCAAATGTTATTTTATTCCTTAATTACTATTTTTGAGATGATTATTTAGTCACAATATTTCTCCCTTTCCTTTTCTCTCCCCCAGACTTTCCCATGCACCCCTTTCCACTCTCCATCAAACCTATGGCCTCTTTTTTTTGCTAATTGTTATTGCATGTATATAAGTATATGTGTATACATATATATTCCTAAGTACAACCTATTTGGTTCATATAATTTTAAATGTCTGCATGTTTTTAGGGATGACCATTTGATGCTGGAAAACAAATTGGTGTGTTCTTCCCTGGGTAAGGCCGCCTCTCTTGTTCCCAGGTTTCCTCAGTTGCCCATGTCTCTCTTGCAGGGATCAATCATCATGTCTGTCCACTTTGGCATGTTCATGGGTGTAACCCTGTATCAGCTCACATTTCGATGGTCATGTTGATGAGACTTTATCTGTGTAAATTATGACACCAGTAAAAGTCACAATCTTTAGGCAAACTCATCAATCCTGTAACTTTTACAATCATTCTGCCTTCTCTTCTGCAATGTTCCCTGAGGCTAAGGTACAGGAGTGTTTTGTAGATATATCCATTGGGACTGGGATCCACAATTCTGCAGTTTGATTGGTCTTGGTATCCTTTAATGGTTTCTAGATAGAGAGAAGTTTGCAAACAGAAGTTCCCATTAAGAGGGGTGAGGGCTACAGTTATCTGTGGGTATAAGGACAATTGTTCATAGACTGTTGCTAGGGATTATGCTGGTTTCATAAAATAGATTCTCATCTAATAAGCATGATTTCATTTGAACTTTATAAGTTATCTAGGTTCCAAGCACCACACCGAGTGTCCCTATTGTGGAGTTGGTCTTTTGTCCAATTAGAGAGCTGTGGGTACCATTAAGGAGTGTGTGCCATTACTGCACTTGTCAGCTTATTGTGCCTGCTGATGGTTGATGTGGTTCATAGGCATCATAACTGTCAAGGACTCTATTGCTTCCCTCTTTTGGAAACTTGCATGGTACTTTCTTGTTTCAAGAAAGCCAGTCCTCTGAAAGGGGCATTCAGGTATAAGTTCTAGTTTAGTGGTTTCTGGGCCATGGTGCTGTGAGCAATAGGGACTTGCCTCCTTTCAGGGGTTAACCAAGGGCAGCAGCAATAGGCTGTATGTTTTGGGAGTCTCTTGGGTAGCTCTGGCCACGAACTAAAAAAGTGGGTTTCTCATGTATGCCCTTGAGGTTTTGTTACATGGTCTTTGGCTCTTGGAGGAAACACCATCCCCTCACAGTAGAAAAATTTATTAAAACTATAAATGTTTATATATCTATATCTAATCCATTGCATTGTAGGTGTTATTTTCTAGGTAAGTAGTTAATAACATGGTTCCTTCTGAAATTTTCAGAAATCCTTACAGTTACTTTACCCACTCTCTTGTATTTATCCCCACCCTAGTTTCTTTAAAAATCTTCTATTTTCCCATTGCCCCTATCAGATTGCTGGAATCCTGATAGTCTGCTTTACTCTACCCCACTTCTTCTGTATTTACAGCTCCCCCTCCTCCCACATTTTCCCTATTTCCTTGATTAGACAACCTGTACCCGGTAATCTCCCTGCTATTTTTCCCTAAACCTTCTACCTTGGGAATGGTCTCATTTCACTTTCCTGGTTTCTGTAGTTACCACACACTATGAACTCAAAACTGAAGATTTGGAGATATGAGCCTTCAATAAGAGCATGTGGTGTTAGCCTTTCCGGGTCTGAGTTATATTACTCAATATGATCTTTTCTAGTTCCAGCTGTTTAATTGCAATGTGCTTGATTTCAGTTTTATTTACAGATAAAGAGTATCCCATAGTATATCTGTACCACATGTTCATTAACCATCAACCAGCTATTCAACAATAGATTGTTTTTACTTCCTACCCATTGTGAACAAAACAACAATAAACAAGTATCTGTGGAGCAGGATGCTGAGTCCTCCGGGAATATGCTGAGGCTGGATTACATGGGATATTAATTTTTAGCTTTCCATAACTATCCAAACTGATTTTAATGGGGCTGCACCAGTTTGCATGCTCATTCACAGTGAAGGGTCTTGCCTTTTACCTGCATCCCCACCAGCATTTGCCATCAGTTGTTCCTTGGATATTTGCCTTTCTGATGGGGTAAGATGAAATCCCAAGTTGTTTTCATTTGTATTTCTCTAATGTGTAGGGATGATTAACATTTTTTGGAAATGTTTTTGGTTCAGAAATTCCTATTTATTTGTTTTTAACTATCAATGGCATTATGCTTACAGGGAATACAGTCATAGAAAACATTTGTAGATACAACAACATAAAAATCAGG
This sequence comes from Alexandromys fortis, assembly GCF_014885135.2. NCBI lineage: Eukaryota > Metazoa > Chordata > Mammalia > Rodentia > Cricetidae > Alexandromys > Alexandromys fortis. Next base: position 560,835 of record NW_026068236.1, read on the forward strand.
GGAAAGGAGACAGTCGGCTGCTCTAAAGTTACAATTGCCAAGGTAGTTCCAGGTGAAGTCATAAATCATACCCGTTGCTTGCTAATGCTCAGACTTAATTAGACATCTTTGCCATTTTGGTTAATCTTACAATCTCCTATTCATATTCATTTGCCACCTGCATTTCTAGATATGTCTGCAACATTACTCATTTTTGGTGGGTATAATATTGCATTGTAGTTAGATAGGCAATAAGCAGTGATTTCAATACTTCTGAATTTGCAAATATTTTTTATGTCTTAGAATGTGGTATATTTTAGAAACTCTTCAATGTGCTGTGGAGTGGAATATGCATTCTTTGCCATTTATATAGAGTATTTGTTACTATCTCTTGCTGTAGGATTTCAGCTAATTCTGATGTTTCCCTTTTAATATTTTGTCCAGGTAAACTGTTTACCTGAGAAAATGGGGTGTTAAAATTGCCAACTATTACTAGATTGATATTAATTTCTGTTTATAAATGTGACTTATGTTTTTTTCTTGGTCAGTTTTTATTATACTCTTTTTTCTGTGCATACTTAATGTTTTAACTACAGACAATTAAGGAAGAGAGGGATACTTTTCATCCCTGAGTCCCTGAGGTAGCCCCCCCTCAATTGGCTATCCAATACCAAGTGGTCAGCCCTAACATTATATACATATGAGCAACACTAATCACACACAGCCAATAATATTTATATACACATTTAATAATAATAGTTAAAGGAAAAATCATGAATTTGAGAGTGAACTAGGAAAGGGATATAGAAGGGGCTGGAGGGAGGAAAGTGAAAGGGAAGTGATGAAATAGTATTTTAATTTTTAAATAATTTTAAGAAAAAGGAGAAAATGTCATAAATTGTTTTGAATGACTTGAAGTTAGCTTTTAGCTAGATTTTTTCATGTCTACACTATAGTTGACACTTGCAACTAACAACTGACAAATGCTGCACTGGAAAGCTTGTAACACAGGATGTGGATGGGGCTCCAGGCCCTGTGGCAGGTTTGAGGACAGGCTGCAGGTGCCTGAGGAGCAGTGTGTATCTGTGGCACAGAAGTACATCGCTGAATCTCCAGGCTGGGTGTCTGTAATGTGCAGGGAGAACTGTTTGCCTTTTTTATCCAGGAAAACTATTAGTCTTTGGTCCTGCTTTTTTTCCATGTTTGAACGAATGTCAATAATGAGCTCAGGATGTTTTCCATGCCCTTGTTTATACCAAAGGAAGTAGGATGAGGCACTGTCTACATATGTGCAGTTGATGACAGTGCTGGCTCCCTCTTGGATGGTCAGGATTGAAGGACGCTGTTCCACCTGCTCACCGTAGCTCACCTCTATGCATAAAAATGGAGAGAAAAGAGAATGGTTGTCAGGTCATAATTTCCCAGAATTCTCTTGTTCTATAGTAACTAGAAGAGCTGAATAAAATAGAATTCCTCTTAGATGTCTCAGAAATGCCCACAGAATATTCTGTGACTTTAAAATCTTAACTCACCATTCCACTGCAGCCAGAGAAACAGGAATGAAGTAGGAACATATGTCTTCATTGTTCTCTCAATGAAATTATGATCCAGTATAGACTCTGAGGCCAAGCAGGTCAGTTACAGCTATCGGGGTGTTGTTCTTTCCAAGTAACAATTCTACCACTTGATTCAGCCACTCAGTCACTGAGAAAAAAGCTGTGCTTCCGCCCTAAGCTTGTACAACTAGCATACAAGAAAGAGTCCTCTGTATACTCCCTAGCAACTGAGGTCTACTACCACCTTGTGGTTGCATCCTTAATCAGTGAGGCCTTTGCTTAAGCGTTCTCTGACCTATGAGGGACCCAGACACAAGAAACATCAATGTATTACATAAAATAGTTTCTAGTACTGAAACATCAGGAATAGTAATTGTACACACTAGCGAAGCTGTTTCTTGTCTTTAAATCTAACATAACATATGTGTAGTTCTTCATATATACATGCATAAATGTGATATTTTATATACAAATATTTGTGAGATGTGTTCTGTTTGTGTGTGTTGTGTCTGTATTTTGGTTTTGTTTAGAACTGTATTTATTAAACCACTCCTATATCACAGAATTCTTAGCTCATTCACCAAGCAACTCTTCTTTATCTTGGAGACAGATACTTAAATCAATATTTGTCTTTAATAGTTATGGAATCCAGGAAAAGGCTTTTCCAGGTGTCTCATGGAGTTTTAGTTGCATACAGGCAATCTTTATTCTATTTCAGTGAGTTCTTGCTGACAATACAGTTGTGATGTTTTTGTACTTGCATCTTACCATCCAGAGAAGTCTGCCTGGAATCACAAATACACATAGCTACTTTTAGGAAAGTTCTCGGGCATAATTTGATATTAAGCATGGCAGCATCCATTTGGTTTACTCTCATAGCATCCAGTGATTTACTGATAGAACAGCAGTGGTGAATTCCCTGAAGAACTTGTGAAGTCTTGCAATGACACCAGCATTCCTCCTTCCCATGGATCCTCCAAGACCCCCTGCTTCTAGCACATTTCCTTTGCTTAGTGTCAGCTGCAGATACCTGCAAACACTGTCTCACCGGCAACCCAGTATACACACAGGCTTGGGAAGCAGGTAGTCCAGATTCACTGACTTCCTGCCCTCCATTTCATTTCACCTGGTATCATCCCTAGCCCTGCACAGGCCAGTTGTCTGTCCTGTCACTCTTCCTCTATTCACGGAGAATCTTGCTGCATTTTCTTTCCTCCATCACACCCATTCCTTTGTGTCAAATGCCCGTAGAGACACTCCCTCTGCAAACCTGGTGGCTGCTCCTGTCTTGGAAGCAGGTAGTCCATCCCCACTCTTCTTGCTGTCCTTCACTGCAGTTTTCCCAGTTTCATCCCAGCCCTGTGGTGAACCACTCGTATGAGCCTGTCTTTCCTCTCTGCTTCTATTCCCCAGGGATTCTGCTATGTACTGGAGAAGACTCAGCTTTTCTCCTTCCTGTGGATCCTCTCAGCATCCCCTGTAGTTCATTCCCTTTCCTTCCTGCCACCCTCCAATACATAAAAAGCACTTTCTATCCCAATGACCACATTGACAAGGAATCAAGTAGGTTATTCACACTATTCTTCCTGTCCTCCATTACGATCCCTGCACTCTCATGCTCAACCTGGTAACAGCCTGCTTACAGGTCTCTTCCTCCCTCAACATCATTCACTGGACACTGCAACTCTTGGTTTAGTTCAGGGTCCCTAACCATTCCAATCCAATTTCTCCACATAATTACATAATTATTTGTCTTACTGCAACCTACTTAAGGATGCCCTCTGCCCACCACACCCCAAATCCCTATGGATTCTACCTCTAGGTGTTAAGAAGATCAACTTAGCTTATTACTTAAACCTCTCTCAAACTTTTATTTCAGGCCACATCTTCTCCTTTTTGTCATATATTGGCCCATAGAAGCATCCTCTACCAGGCAATCAATAACAACAATCATTCACTAATATATGGGGACTTCAACAGTATCCAAGGAAGGAAACACCCACTAAACAAAGGCAATACAAGATATCAAAACATAGAAACACCATCATCCCAACCCAATACACATATACAAAATTACAAATGGCCAAGACAATATATCTTCACCAGAACCCAGTAACCTTAGTACAATAGACCCTGAAAATGCAATGAAACTGAACAACAAGCTAAGGTTATCAAATAAACATATTTTGAATTTGCCCAAGATCACAAAAGATTTAACTAAATCCGTTAATGAAATCTTTGAAACACACAAACAGTGAAAAAAATGAAAACAAAAAACTGTTTAAGACATGCAAGTAGAAATAGAATCACTAAATAAAACACAAAGGGAAATAAAACTGGAAATGAAAAATTTAGGGAGTCAAACCAAAACCTCAGATGTGAGCTTCACCAACAGGGCAGAAGACATAGAAGAGGAAATTTTAGGCATTGAAGAAAAGGTGAAAGAAACGGACACATCAGTCAAACAAAATCTTAAATTTTCAAAAACCTTAGGAGAAAATATCCAGGAAATCAGGGACACCATGAAAAGGCAGAATCTACAAATGGTATAGATAGTGGAAAAAGAAAAATTCCAAGTCAAAGGCACATAAAATATTTTCAACAAAATCAAAGAAGAAAATTTCTCTAACCTAAAAAAATAGAGGTTCCTATCAAGTTACAAGAAACATACAGAGCACCAGATAAACTGGACCAGAAAAAATTTTTTCTGGTGATTCATAATAATCAAAAATACTTTATAGGACACAGAATTGATATTTAAAATGAAAGAGAAAAACACAAAGTAACATATGAAGTAAAACAGAGTATAATAATAACTAACACCTCAGTGGAAACTATAAAGGCCAGAAGAG
>NW_026068236.1:570949-574596 GCF_014885135.2 Alexandromys fortis
AAAGGAAAAATCATGAATTTGAGAGTGAACTAGGAAAGGGATATAGAAGGGGCTGGAGGGAGGAAAGTGAAAGGGAAGTGATGAAATAGTATTTTAATTTTTAAATAATTTTAAGAAAAAGGAGAAAATGTCATAAATTGTTTTGAATGACTTGAAGTTAGCTTTTAGCTAGATTTTTTCATGTCTACACTATAGTTGACACTTGCAACTAACAACTGACAAATGCTGCACTGGAAAGCTTGTAACACAGGATGTGGATGGGGCTCCAGGCCCTGTGGCAGGTTTGAGGACAGGCTGCAGGTGCCTGAGGAGCAGTGTGTATCTGTGGCACAGAAGTACATCGCTGAATCTCCAGGCTGGGTGTCTGTAATGTGCAGGGAGAACTGTTTGCCTTTTTTATCCAGGAAAACTATTAGTCTTTGGTCCTGCTTTTTTTCCATGTTTGAACGAATGTCAATAATGAGCTCAGGATGTTTTCCATGCCCTTGTTTATACCAAAGGAAGTAGGATGAGGCACTGTCTACATATGTGCAGTTGATGACAGTGCTGGCTCCCTCTTGGATGGTCAGGATTGAAGGACGCTGTTCCACCTGCTCACCGTAGCTCACCTCTATGCATAAAAATGGAGAGAAAAGAGAATGGTTGTCAGGTCATAATTTCCCAGAATTCTCTTGTTCTATAGTAACTAGAAGAGCTGAATAAAATAGAATTCCTCTTAGATGTCTCAGAAATGCCCACAGAATATTCTGTGACTTTAAAATCTTAACTCACCATTCCACTGCAGCCAGAGAAACAGGAATGAAGTAGGAACATATGTCTTCATTGTTCTCTCAATGAAATTATGATCCAGTATAGACTCTGAGGCCAAGCAGGTCAGTTACAGCTATCGGGGTGTTGTTCTTTCCAAGTAACAATTCTACCACTTGATTCAGCCACTCAGTCACTGAGAAAAAAGCTGTGCTTCCGCCCTAAGCTTGTACAACTAGCATACAAGAAAGAGTCCTCTGTATACTCCCTAGCAACTGAGGTCTACTACCACCTTGTGGTTGCATCCTTAATCAGTGAGGCCTTTGCTTAAGCGTTCTCTGACCTATGAGGGACCCAGACACAAGAAACATCAATGTATTACATAAAATAGTTTCTAGTACTGAAACATCAGGAATAGTAATTGTACACACTAGCGAAGCTGTTTCTTGTCTTTAAATCTAACATAACATATGTGTAGTTCTTCATATATACATGCATAAATGTGATATTTTATATACAAATATTTGTGAGATGTGTTCTGTTTGTGTGTGTTGTGTCTGTATTTTGGTTTTGTTTAGAACTGTATTTATTAAACCACTCCTATATCACAGAATTCTTAGCTCATTCACCAAGCAACTCTTCTTTATCTTGGAGACAGATACTTAAATCAATATTTGTCTTTAATAGTTATGGAATCCAGGAAAAGGCTTTTCCAGGTGTCTCATGGAGTTTTAGTTGCATACAGGCAATCTTTATTCTATTTCAGTGAGTTCTTGCTGACAATACAGTTGTGATGTTTTTGTACTTGCATCTTACCATCCAGAGAAGTCTGCCTGGAATCACAAATACACATAGCTACTTTTAGGAAAGTTCTCGGGCATAATTTGATATTAAGCATGGCAGCATCCATTTGGTTTACTCTCATAGCATCCAGTGATTTACTGATAGAACAGCAGTGGTGAATTCCCTGAAGAACTTGTGAAGTCTTGCAATGACACCAGCATTCCTCCTTCCCATGGATCCTCCAAGACCCCCTGCTTCTAGCACATTTCCTTTGCTTAGTGTCAGCTGCAGATACCTGCAAACACTGTCTCACCGGCAACCCAGTATACACACAGGCTTGGGAAGCAGGTAGTCCAGATTCACTGACTTCCTGCCCTCCATTTCATTTCACCTGGTATCATCCCTAGCCCTGCACAGGCCAGTTGTCTGTCCTGTCACTCTTCCTCTATTCACGGAGAATCTTGCTGCATTTTCTTTCCTCCATCACACCCATTCCTTTGTGTCAAATGCCCGTAGAGACACTCCCTCTGCAAACCTGGTGGCTGCTCCTGTCTTGGAAGCAGGTAGTCCATCCCCACTCTTCTTGCTGTCCTTCACTGCAGTTTTCCCAGTTTCATCCCAGCCCTGTGGTGAACCACTCGTATGAGCCTGTCTTTCCTCTCTGCTTCTATTCCCCAGGGATTCTGCTATGTACTGGAGAAGACTCAGCTTTTCTCCTTCCTGTGGATCCTCTCAGCATCCCCTGTAGTTCATTCCCTTTCCTTCCTGCCACCCTCCAATACATAAAAAGCACTTTCTATCCCAATGACCACATTGACAAGGAATCAAGTAGGTTATTCACACTATTCTTCCTGTCCTCCATTACGATCCCTGCACTCTCATGCTCAACCTGGTAACAGCCTGCTTACAGGTCTCTTCCTCCCTCAACATCATTCACTGGACACTGCAACTCTTGGTTTAGTTCAGGGTCCCTAACCATTCCAATCCAATTTCTCCACATAATTACATAATTATTTGTCTTACTGCAACCTACTTAAGGATGCCCTCTGCCCACCACACCCCAAATCCCTATGGATTCTACCTCTAGGTGTTAAGAAGATCAACTTAGCTTATTACTTAAACCTCTCTCAAACTTTTATTTCAGGCCACATCTTCTCCTTTTTGTCATATATTGGCCCATAGAAGCATCCTCTACCAGGCAATCAATAACAACAATCATTCACTAATATATGGGGACTTCAACAGTATCCAAGGAAGGAAACACCCACTAAACAAAGGCAATACAAGATATCAAAACATAGAAACACCATCATCCCAACCCAATACACATATACAAAATTACAAATGGCCAAGACAATATATCTTCACCAGAACCCAGTAACCTTAGTACAATAGACCCTGAAAATGCAATGAAACTGAACAACAAGCTAAGGTTATCAAATAAACATATTTTGAATTTGCCCAAGATCACAAAAGATTTAACTAAATCCGTTAATGAAATCTTTGAAACACACAAACAGTGAAAAAAATGAAAACAAAAAACTGTTTAAGACATGCAAGTAGAAATAGAATCACTAAATAAAACACAAAGGGAAATAAAACTGGAAATGAAAAATTTAGGGAGTCAAACCAAAACCTCAGATGTGAGCTTCACCAACAGGGCAGAAGACATAGAAGAGGAAATTTTAGGCATTGAAGAAAAGGTGAAAGAAACGGACACATCAGTCAAACAAAATCTTAAATTTTCAAAAACCTTAGGAGAAAATATCCAGGAAATCAGGGACACCATGAAAAGGCAGAATCTACAAATGGTATAGATAGTGGAAAAAGAAAAATTCCAAGTCAAAGGCACATAAAATATTTTCAACAAAATCAAAGAAGAAAATTTCTCTAACCTAAAAAAATAGAGGTTCCTATCAAGTTACAAGAAACATACAGAGCACCAGATAAACTGGACCAGAAAAAATTTTTTCTGGTGATTCATAATAATCAAAAATACTTTATAGGACACAGAATTGATATTTAAAATGAAAGAGAAAAACACAAAGTAACATATGAAGTAAAACAGAGTATAATAATAACTAACACCTCAGTGGAAACTATAAAGGCCAGAAGAG
>NW_026068236.1:576123-588952 GCF_014885135.2 Alexandromys fortis
GGCAATCTTGTCTACTTCCCATATCCAGGCGGGTGACTATATGTTTTCCTTTGGGTTCACCTTCTTATTTAGCTTCTCTAGGATCACAAATTATATGCTCACTGTCCTTTATTTATGGCTAGAAACCAATTATGAGTGAGTATATCCCATGTTCATCTTTTTGGGTCTGGGATACCTCACTCAGGATAGTGTTTTCTATTTCCATCCATTTGCATGCAAAATTCACAAAGTCATTGTTTTTTACCACTGAGTAGTACTCTAATATGTATATAGTCCACACTTTCTTCATCCATTCTTCCATTGAAGGGCATCTAGGTTGTTTTCAGGTTCTGGCTATTACAAATAGTGCTGGTATGAACATAGTTGAACAAATGCTTTTGTCATATGATAGATTTTTTTTTATGTGGAACCATCCCTGCATCTCCGGAATGAAGCCAAATTGATCAGAGTGGATGATTTTTTGAGGTGTTCTTGAATTCTTATTGTTAGAAATGGTTCCTCTAAAATCAGGAACAAGACAAGGCTTCTACTCTCACCATATCTATTCAACATAGTTCTTGATGTTCTAACTAGAATGATAAGATAACAAGGATATCAATAGGTTACAAATTTGAAAAGAAGATGCCAAACATTCAATATTCACAGATGATATGAGAACATACACAAGTGACCCCCAAGAATTCTACCAGAGAATCCCTACAGCAGATAAACAACTTCAGTAATGTGGCAGGATACAAGATCAACTCAAAAAAAAAATCAGTAGCCCTATGAATACCAGATTTTTGACAAAGAAGTTAAAATTAAACCATGGAAAAAAGAAAGCAACTTCAACAAATGGTGCTGGCATAACTGGATGTGAGCATGTGGAAGAATACAAATAGATTAATACCTATCCCCATGCATAAAACTCAAGACCAAATGGATCAAAGACCTCAATATAAATCAGACCACTCTTGTTGGCAGAGGCCGCTTGTTTGTTCCTGACTGCCTAGACTCTAAATAACCAAACAGAAGTTGTATTATATAAAACCCTGATTGCCCAATCACTTAAGTGTATTTCTACATAGCTCTTCCATCTTGAATTAACCCATTTCCATTATTTTACATTTTACCACAAGGCTTGTGGCTTTCCAGCAAGTTTCCAGCTGGCAACTCACATTTTCCCCCTCTGGTCTCCTAACTCCACCTACTTTTTCCCAGCATTCAGTTTAGTTCTCTCCACCTAGCTCTACTCTGCCCTATCGCAAGCCAAAGAAGCTTCTTTATTCATTAACCAATAAAAGCAAAACATATACAGAAGGACCACCTTCATCATTTCCACTTTCCTGTTTAAATAAAAGAAAGGTTTTAACTTTAACATTGTAAAATTACATATAACAGAACAGGTATCTACCAAGAATTGCAGTCACAACATTCATATCTATTTTATCTTTTATCATAGCTAAGGAAAACGATATCAATTTATTCCTCAACTCCATGAAAGACTCCAGAAGAATATTATAATATTACCAAAGTAAACAGGAAGTGCATTATAAGCAACTTCCAACGCTCTAAAATTGACAGAGACATCTCACTGCCTGAACAGTCACCCGAAGTTCTTCTGTAGCATCACAGACACCCATCATCAGGCTACTGGCCCATAGTATCTGGTTGACTTTTTCAAAAAGCAGAAAATTTTAAAGACAGTTCCGTCTATTTGGCAATTTATCGGTTGCTTTCTTCTGTGTCCTGCAGATTGTCTGACAGAATCTTTCATGAAGCAGGGACCTCGAAGGACTGTCTCACCTTTAGGCAACAGTAGCAGTCATTTTTCTGTGGGTCCTGTAAATCCAGACAAGCAGTCCAGGCAAGAGCAGCTGCTTTTTTTAAATCTAAATAGCTAACAAACTCCATAAGGTGCCTCTTCAATGTCCATCATCCCCTTGAAGTAGATTGGTGTTGCCAGGAGCAGATGTGTCTCATGTCATGAAAAGTTTTAGTTCTTAAAACATTTTAAAAGCCATATTCTGTAGTCTTTGGAAGATCTGAATAATATCTATCCATCTGAAAAATACCTCTGTACATCTACAAAACCTAACTAACATGACTACAAGCTTGATTATTATAGATGACTCTCTGTTAACCTATATTTCTTAATATTACATTACATTTGAATGAGTTACACAAACACAATACCTTAATCAAGAGTAAAAATGTATATAAAACAAAATTTATCCTGAATTTGCATGAAAAGAACAAGATCCATACCAAAGCAAAGTCTTGATCTTTCTATCATATCCCTCTTTAAATGTAAACAAGCATTTATAAACAATATTTGGAAATTTGGGCATAGTTCTCTCCAAATTGTTTCTTGCTTTTTGTTGAGTGAAGTAATTTTGGGGGGTGTTCATGGTCACCCTTCTGGGAGTCTTAGTCCATCAAACCACATTAGTCTGGAAGGATTCCACAGGTTCTTACCCTCTGTGGAAACAAAAGATAAACATCTTTTCATAAGCAACAAAGCCTTAAACCCAAATTCTGACTTCATGATAATTTTAAAAGTTGTACGTTGGTTTATGAATGCCTCTCTGTACCTAGCTCCTTCACAGTCAAAATATTAAAAGAAAACCCAACAATACGCATAATCCAGACTGTCTGTGTGTATATTCCATCTTTCATAGCTTATTTATTAAAAGTGAACTATTTGTTCCTTCAAAAACTGATTATTTGGACTATATGTCACAGGGAGAAAGAGGGAAAAAACTATTTTTTCTAAAGAAAAAATGGAAGAAAGCTGAGGCTTCTTTGCATTTTAGGGATGTTAGAAGGACATAGTGTTTATGGTGTGTCCCAGAGCTTGGACTCTTCCTTGGCTCCAAAAGGATTTTTGTTGACCGAGGTTTCTTTCCCACCAGGTCCCACATCTGTTTAGTCCCAAATAAACACACAGAGGCCTACATTAATTATAAACTGATTAGCCTATTAGGTCAGGATTCTTATTAACTCATATGCCTTATATTAGCCCATAATTTTTGCCTGTGTTGGCGATGTGGCTTGTTACTTTTTTCAGCATGGCAGTCACATATTGCTTCTTCTGTGTCTGGATGACAACTACAGACTGAAACTTCCCTCTTCCCAGAGTTCTCATTGCCCTGCCTCTACTTCCTGCCTGACTACCGGCCAATCAGCATTTATTTAAAATACAAGTGAAAGGGTACAGACCATTGTCCCACAGCAGATTTTCTCATCAGTTTTTACTCCAGCTTACACAGAAATAAACTTTTTTTTTTTCAAATGAAAAAGAGTCAGAAGTTCTCATTCTCTTCTCTCTGTGGAACTGGAAGTTGTGCTATCAGCTGCCCTGCAGGCATGTCTGTCTATCTGCTGTCAGCTGTTCTTGCCCAGGCTCAGCATTCCTTTCCCACCCCTGCTGGGCTCCTCAGTCTTCTCTTTCCCCTGTAGGGCTTCTGCTCATTCCTGTGCAGAGTCCTCTTTAGAGGATGCCGCTGTTCCCCTCCCCCACCAGGCAGATATTGCACAGGTGCAGCCCTGTCTGTCACAGTGTGCTTTTCTCAGGATACAGTGATACACAGCAGCATCGCTCAGGCTGACCTGAGGCAGGATCAAGGTACTTGACTTTCTGTCAGAGGGAATAGCCAGAAAGGCCATTCTATTGCTTGTGTTTTGTTGTAGACCATGAATCACGTATTCTGGACCACGAAGAGGAACCTGTCGGTACCAGTAAATGTACTCGTTCCCACTGATGGCGGAGTGGCTACAAGGCAAGTGTACAGTTTCTTCTTCAATACTTTCCATTGAATCTGGCTGTGTAGTTTTAGCATTACCCACAATACCTAAGGAGTTAAGAAGCAACAGATCAACTTTGGACCATTCAATACCGAAGTGTCTAAATGTCAGGCTCTCAGATGCCTCAGAACTCTTCTCCAGAGTTCTGCTGCTGAGTGCTGTATGTTGCTCAGGACCAGAGGAAATTGCTAAAATTTACTCCTTAGCTGTGCAGAATCACACAGCCAAAGAAAAGATGCCCATGTCCCATTTTCCTCAAGCTTAATGAACCTGGAGCTTCTTGTATATAAGTCTGCAAGTGGGATACGCAGCTGCTCACACTGACAATTCTCAGACTAAAGAATCTCACAGACACCAATTCTCTCCAGCACCTTGGAAAATCACAGAGGGAGAAGTAGAGGCAGCAGACACATTTCTTTGTCTTTAGGCACAAAAATATTCCTTCTGTAGGTCCAGAACACTTACCCAAAGTCAGGAGAATGGCAATTCCACTCACAAACCTCATAGTTAGGAACAGGTTCCAGGGTTCTGAGCTCAGAATCTGTGTCTGATGGGAGGAAGTGACGCCTCAAGCCACAAATCAGCACTTTCCAGCATTGCCCCTCCTCAAGAAGCCTTCTTTGTAGGTGGCTCTAGTCAAGTGTCTTTTGGTTGGGTCTATCTCTACCTCCAAAGTTTAAATATAACATTTAAAGGATGAAAATAATTTTCTGGCAAAATCCCCAATTGTAATTTTTTGTTGAGATTATTTCAAGGCTTAAACTCAACAAGGCTTTGTCTGAATGTATGAAAACTTTCAAAGGAAACTCTACTCCCCTTGCTTATAGGACAGGCAAAACTCAGTGTCAATTGATAGTTTAATATCCTGCTGAACTGATAGGAATTGTTCTTTATTTCAGAAATTCTTATTGAGCTTTGTGCTATAAGAATAAGAAGGACTTCCTATTTATATTGATAATATAAAATTCTTAGGAGCAGAAATAAATTAACTTTTAGAAATGACAATTTCTTTTTCCCATCAAATTATGATAAACCAATTTAAAAATGAAGCAACACTATTGAAGAAACTATTTGTAGCATACTTAATGAAAATAGTTTCTTAAGTGCCTACAATGCATGAACAGTATGGCAGAAAAAAAAAACATGATAAAAGTAAAGTTCTCTGGCGTTCCAGCCTTCTATGTGGAGTCCTGCAAAAGATTCTGTCTCTTACTTCTTCTAACAGGGATTACTACTGTCTAGACACCAATGACTTGCTTGTCCACGACAATCTTCTGTGAACCCCTTTCTAACACAAATCTCACCTCTAACCTCACTTGGCAGTGGTATGTTTTGAAGATAGTAAATAGGAAAGAAAAGAAATAAGGGGCAGGAAACCAAGATTTGAAGAAGAAAATGAAACGATGCCATTTGACAAGGGAGGTAGAAATACTTCCACTAGTTTATCAGAAGTGATTACTGGAAATATGGGCAGGAATAAAACTTAAATCATTCCTTCCTCTCTGCTGTAAAACTGAACTTGCCGATATTCTGTAACAATAAATATTTGGTTATTTAAAATTGACCTCTATGTTAATCACCTGTCTTATTGTTTACTTGTCAAAATGGAGATTGACCCCCTGGCTTTGCTAAATGTTCATCAAATGCTCTAACCCTGAATTACATCTCCAATCCATATAGATTTCTTCCCTTTATCTCATTTTATCTTCCTTCCCTCCTTTTTTTCTTTCTTTCTTTTGATACTAAGTCTCACTTTATTGCTCAGGCTTTCTCAAAACATCCACTACTCCCACATCCACTCTTCTAGGAGTTATTACTGTCAGTGGTTGCTTGGGGGTGTCATTTTCTTCAGTAGTGCAGCCAGTGGGGGTCTAATTGGGAAGAAAAATCCAGAGGGAAAGGAAAGTGTCTAACAGAGAGTAATGGAGGAGGTGGTGAATATAATCACAACATATTGTATATATGTATGAAACTGCCAAAAATCAAACAGAAAAGTAAAATGATCAAATAAAAATTCATGATCTCAAGGGAACAAAACCTTAGTTTCCAAGTGGCTGAGGCTGCACTGCCATGCCTAGCTCCTCCCTCAACTTCCCTGGGTAAGGGCTGGGCTCACCTGTCTGCTTTGCCTTTTACAATGAGCTTCCTCATGTGTTTGAATCTATCAATGCATTCACAAAGTGTTTATAAAATGATAAGGTGACAGAAGGGATGAAATCCTCTGTACACCCACTGACAGCCTTAGCTCAGCCTGGAAGGAGCTTAGGTTTGTAGCCCCCTCTGGTGACTGTTCACAGGAACTCCTTTCCTGAGAACTTGAACCCAGGATGGAGTTGTTGATATGGTCCATCCTTCTACTGAAGAGGTTCAATGGAGAGTTTCTTGTCACTTTCTTCAAAGAAAGTCTGAATTATTTGCAGGTATGGGGAAACTGGAATTGCTTCTCTGATGTTTTCAGGCAGCTTCAAGCCCATGCTCTTTGTCACAAAGCGTAGAATTCGACAGCCTAAGCACTGAGCAATAATCTAACAGGTGGATGCATTAGTTAATGCTTATTCTTCACAGGACCAGGAGAAGCTACATGTGGTGATTAAAAATAACTCCAGTTCAATGTTTCTACTTCTCTAGGGGGTATTTTGAATAAATCACTTCAACACTAAAGGTATATGTAAAATTCAAATGCCACACTGACTCTCATCCTTCATCATCCAAAATCACAAATTCAGAACAGGGAAAGCCTGTTTGTACAATGTAACAATGTTTGACATGACAACTATGTATTCACACTTAATACATTTTCACTGTGCTCCCACTGTGTGCCGGCTAGTCAGGTGATGACAGTCATTAAGTGCCAGTCCATATGAAAAGAAAAGGCTGTGATTGAGAACAGAGATCAAACCAACGTGAGACCCTTTCATCTAGAGTCCATTACTGTTGTGCTCAAATGGTGTAGAGAATCAAGACTGATTTAAAAGGACAATAAATATTACAGTATCATTTGTTATTGTCTGCTTTATGTGATAGTTCTGTGGAGATGGGAACATATTTTTCCAGATAAGATATTATTCCAGAGCTTTATTGTATTTACAAAAGTATGCAACCATCTTCACAATTAATAATAGAATATTTTTATGATCCCTCTAGAGAAGTGGTTCTCAACCTTTCTAATGCTGTGACCTTTTAATATGGTTCTTCGTGTTGTGGTAACACCTAAGCATAAAATTTTCATTGATACTTCATAACTGTAATTTTGCTAATGTTATAAATTATAATGTAAATATATGTATTCTCTGATGGTATTAGTTGACCTCTGTGAAAGGGTCATTCAACCCCCCACACAAAGTAATCTTGTCCCATAGGTTGAGAACCACTGCTCTAAAGGAGGCTTTGCTCATGAGCAGTCACAGATGATTTCTGCCCATGCAATGCCCTCTAGGCAACCCCTCATCTACTTTTTATCTCTGCAGAATTTCTGAGCAGTTCATAGACATGAAGTTACATAATATCTGCCCTGAGACAGTAGGTCTCTGCCCACTGTCTCAGCTGCTGATAATAAAAGATGTGGACACATGAGGAAACCAGTAAGGGCAGACTTTATTAAGGAAATTTAAGGACAGGAGATAAATTAAAGAAAAGTAAGAGGAACTCCCATAAGTGCGAGGGGTGTTGAGAGGAAAATCCGTAGAACAGCCCATCTGGGCATTTTTATGACACACTTCAGGGACTGGACAAAGACTGAGGCCATTTCTACTGAGACTGGTTTTTGCTCTGTGTTTAATTTGGGATGAGACAGTTAGGAATTCCACACTGGGTTCCTCCTCTTCTGACCCCACTGGGAAGATAATAACAAAGCTCTGTTTGCATGCTGTTCACCTAATTAGGGAACAGTCACATTTTGAAGCTCTCTTTCTCTCTATTTATTTTCTCAGGTGTTCCCCTTGGCTGTTTATTGACTACTAGCCTGGGCCTCTATTGCAGGTTGTCAATCTTACAAGTGAGGCTAGTCTCCAGTCTTGGGAAAGAGGTATCTAGTAGCCACAAGTTAATAATATATGCTTTGTCTTTGGTTCATGTGACTTGCATGTAGGGTTTTTTTAAATATATAAATATAGCTAATAACATGTGGCTGGATTTTTCTTGGTCTCCCCAGTAACAGCCCTTCACTCTTCCATGGTCTGCAGTAGTCCACTTTCTGGATAGGTAAAATCTATATAGAAGTTTTTAGTCTCTTTTAATTAATCACATTAGAAGGAAGAACAAGTGAAAAGCAATGTTCTTATTTGCCTATGTTTTGGGGAGTAGGATCCAACTGGCTGCTCATAGTTTTCTAGGAATCCTGTCTTTTCGCTCACCTGCTCATCTTGTCTGTCTTACATCCAGCTATGTAGTAAGAAGCGTCACTTGTTTGTTCCTGACTGCCCAGCTAGCTTAGCCCCTAAATAATAACACATAAACTCTATTATAATAATTAAAACACTACTTGGCTATAGCTTTTTATTGGCTAACTCTTACATATTAATGTAACCCATCTTCATTAATCTATGTATCACCATGAGGTTGTGGTCTACCAGCAAATATTTGTTGTGTTTGACTCTGGCAGCTCCGTGGTGTCCCTGTGACTCTGTCTTCTTCCTCCCAGGATTTAGTCCATTTTTCCTGCCTATCTAAGTTCTGCCCTGCTATAGGTCCAAAGCAGTTTCTTTATTCATTAATGGTAATCACAGCACACAGAGGGGACTCCCACATCACCTTCCATTTTCTAATTAAATAAAAAGGAAGGCTTTAACTTTAACATAGTAAAATTACATATAACAAAAACAGTTATCAAGCGAGAATTATAGTTACAATATTTATATCTACTTTATCATAACTAAGGAAACTATAACTATAAATTCTTTAACTCCATCAAAGACTTCAGAAGGATAAAATATTATCTAAGTTAACAGGAAACACATTGTAAGCAACTTTTAAATCTCTAGAATTGACAGAGACATCTTGTTGCCTGGATAGTCATCCAAAGTTTTTTTGTACCATTGAGGTATCCATCTTCAGACTACAAGACCATAGTATTCAACAGAATTTTTCATGAAGCAAAAATTTCAAAGCCAGGTCTGCCTATACTGGCAGTGTGTCAGTCACATTTCTTTTTGTATCTTGCAGAATGTCTTGTAGCTCTTTTATGAAGCAGGAATCCTGAAGGATCATCTCACCTTTAGGCAAGTTCATTTTTTTGTATGTTCAGTTAGGCATTCCAGGCAAGAGCAGTTTCTGGCCCAAAGGCCAATGGTGCCAAGATAAACAAGCTCTGAGTGAAGTGTCTTTGATGCTCAACATTCTCTCAGGAATAGCACGGTGCTGTTAAGAGTAATCATGTCTCATGTCAACAGAACCCTAAGTTACTTAAACGTCATGTTTTACAGATCCTTGAAGTGGTTGAAGGTTACTTATCTAGACAAAATGCAATCTCTGTGTATGTAAAGAACCTAATTGATCTGACTGTATTGTTGAATTAGGAGCGGCAGGGCTGCGTCCCCGGCACCCGGCCGCCCGCATGGCTAGCTGATGCCCAGAAATAATTACACGGAAACTGTATTCTTTCAAACACTGCCTGGCCCGGCTAGGTCCAGCTTCCTATTGGCTAGCTCTTACATATTGTTCCAACCCATTTCTAATATTCTGTGTAGCCCACGAGCTGGCTTACCAGAGAGGATCTTAACCTGCATCTGTCTGGAGTGGGAGCATCATGGCGACTTCCTCACTGAGCTTCTTTTTCCCAGAATTCTCTTCTGTCTACTCCGCCTACCTAATTTTCTGTCCTATGAGGGCCAAGGCAGTTTCTTTATTATTACAAGACCCACCTCCATCACTGTATGTACAAAAAACATGAACAACTATTATGCTGACATATAATTTTTAATAGGTATATAACTTAAAAACTAAAACTTCATGTCAGAATATTAAATAACCTGCAAACAAATGTGCAACAAATGAGGACAATGACCTCAATATGTAAACAATCTGTAAGTATTTTGATCAGAGGTAGGAGTAATATATAATACAATATGAAAATATATCCTAAAAGTTGTATCAATATACTAAATGTCCTAAACAAAGGTAGAAGCATGCATATATACAACCTGACAGAATAACTTTGCATAGGTGTACAAATAATGTAAACAAAATAACAAATATTATTTGAACTTGTGTCAATATTCAAACACTATAGCAATGAAAATTATCCATAAATAATAGCTCACAAGTATTCACTCTATTACCCAACATTATTATCATTTTTTGAAAAAACATAGTTGTCACCCCAACCCTCTATCTAGTATAAGTAATAATCAACAGACTTTGGATGATTGCTCAGGTAGCTAATTGTCTCTGTTATATATNTATGAAGCTGCCTCATTACACTTCTTGCCTGCTCAAGTAATATTATTTCACTCTCAGGCCTTCGATGGGTTTGAAGATTAGATAATTGTAGCTACATTTCTCTTAGGATTTAGCCAAGCTTATTTCTGATATAATATTTAGGCTCTTTAAAATAAAATGCCGATTAAAATATTTGTCATGTGTTCCTTGCTTAATATTGCTCAGGTTGTTTGTAATTTAATACTTGATATCTGTTCCTATTGTATATAGTTTTGTGTTGGATTTGGATCGCTCTTGTTTAGACAAAGGGGAAGATGATGAGGAAAGCCTTGTTAACCAATAATCTTTAAGAAGTGGAGCATAGTTTAGGTATGGCTTTCTGGGACCAGGAGATAAAAACCTGTGCACCCCCCGGTGCTCTCTCTGTGTAGTTTCCCCCGTGGTCAAGCAGAGACTGAGTCTTCTGTTCCTGTGGCATGAGTTTTCTCCCTTAAAATAAATAAAATACATTTGTCTATCTTTAAGTTAGACTGGCTATTTCCATATCTAGTTAACAGTGGTACAGCTGTGAGCCCTTCATGTCTAATTTTGTGTTTTTATGGATTTTGTGTATGCATATGGCTTTCAATGAATATGTGTTTCTCATGTTTTTTTGTTTATTTTTTTCTGTTTGCTTCGTTTTTTTTTTCTGGTTTGCTTGTTTATTTGATTGTGATATTTCTACAGAGATGGAGAAAGAAAGTGTGATGTTGGGTGAGTGGGGAGGTGGGGAGAATCAGGAAGGAGATGAGGAAGGGAAAACTGATCAAATTTATTCATTGAAAAAGACATATTTTCAATTAAAACAAAGCAAAAGAGTAACAGTGGTACAGACTGAGTCTTTCATGCTCAAAGAGCCCCAGGTTTACAGAGAATGGAGCTATTGGTTCTTGTTATCAGATAGATTGGATCACATCCTTTTGAGATCCAACATACAGAGCTGAAAATAGTTGATTGTCCGTGAGGTGACTGCTCCTCCAGGATTCAAGTGCTGATGCCACGGACCGTCCCTCTGGGAGACTGCTACCCACGGGAGAACAGGGATGAAGGCTGTAGGAGAGTCAGGATACGACACAAGGGAATGACAGACAGACACACTGTGTAGTGAGAATCTGCTGCGATTTTACTGAATTCATGTTTTCATTATATAGTATTCAAACAAAGAACAAATCAGAAGGTCATGTATCATTAGCTGGCACAGTATGAAAGCTTCTTTTAGTCACATCAGCAATATTTAAGAAAAGTATATTATCAGGAACAGGTGTTAGATATAAAGCGTCCTTAGAAGAGGAACTCTTGTCCTTGGGACTGTAAACCTCAGGCAAGTGGTTTCATCTTATGAACAGAAAGTTTCTGTCTCATTATCGCTATCATGGCCCTTCCTCTTCCTAACCCTTTATTTCATCTAGTGACCAAATATACCTAATCAGTTCTCTGCACCTGTTGAACTATACTTTTTAGTACCTTCTTATGCAGCAGACATCATGGGGGTTGGGATCTAGCAAGCCTATCCATAAAGTTGAAAGTATAATATAACAGTCTTTGTCCATCAACATTAACCCATCTATTCCCAAACTCATCATAGGCTCCTGTATAAGGAAGTGAATCAAGGTACTTTCCGCCTGATGGGGACCACCGTGGAGGTGTCCACCATCTGTCTGTAATCTTATATTGTATATATCCCCTGGGAAGAGTGCACTGGGGAATTTTCTCTAACTCTCCTTTTCTCTCTAAATCTGATTCACTATGACGATTCCCTCGTAACATTTCAACTTTAGCCATTTCTGTTTCATTATTAATAAAGTTTCCCAGGCTCATGTTGCATGGGGCATACTTTATTTCCTCAAGGACTGTTTTAATGAATGGTGGAGCCGAGCCAAGGACGTACTTTGATTTCTTGGTAAGCGGTCAGCTGTAAACAGGAAAGATAAGAAATACAGAGAAAGATCAGGCAGGGTGCCAGAAGGGCTCACTCTCGAGGCCATCTCCAGACAAGAGATTTGCCTACGGCATCAGGTCCTATCTCGACCGCTGATTGCCTGGGGACCACCTGGGGCTTCCCTCCAGGAAGCTCTAACCCCAATCCTTCAGCAGGCCAAAGCCAGCACAGAGGCATTTTGTCACTACCCGGCAGTCACTGCTGTGGACGTGGCATGCTGACACAGTGCTAAGGGAGAAATAGGACAGTAGAGTTCCTTCTTATTCATGTTCACTTATCATCTAATCATTTTATAATAACATTTTTCTGGTAGCTTGTGCCTTGTAATGGAATTGGACAAGGGGCTTCCATGAATTCTTCTACCGTAAAATTCTTTTATGTGACTGAATATATATATATATATAGTGTCAGGCATAGAATCATAGAATGGCACTGGACTGGGAAGAAATTGTCTCATAGTATGGAAACCTAATGTTATTCTTAAAAAACGATTAGAGAGCTGCTGCAAACGGTCCCTGGGCGGGCTGGCAGAGCCCGCCATGGGAAAGCGGCTACAGGAGGGCACACTTCCTTGGCCCACGGTGGCGGCAGGTAACAGACACGTAAACACAGGAAATAGCCATAAGTATTTATTAAGGAAGGGGGAGAAAGAAAGACAGAGAAAAGAGATAAAAGGAGAGAGGAGAGATA
>NW_026068236.1:591237-619312 GCF_014885135.2 Alexandromys fortis
GATCTGTTGTTTGGAGGAGCTGCATCCAGGGAACACGTGGGTCGTAGGCCAGCGAAGTGGAAAAGAACCCGGTTCGTGGCACCAATGTTCCGAGTCACGGCACCAATGTTATTCTTAAAAAACGATTAGAGAGCTGCTGCAAACGGTCCCCGGGCGGGCTGGCAGAGCCCGCCATGGGAAAGCGGCTACAGGAGGGCACGCTTCCTTGGCCCACGGTGGCGGCAGGTAACAGACACGTAAACACAGGAAATAGCCATAAGTATTTATTAAGGAAGGGGGAGAAAGAAAGACAGAGAAAAGAGATAAAAGGAGAGAGGAGAGATAAAAGAAGAGAGAGAGAGAGAGAGAAAAAACGCGTGCACACGCCAAGGAAGCAGAAAGAGAGAGTGAGAGGTCCCAAGATGGCGATGGGCGGGTCAGAGGTTATGGGAGTGGGCGTGGCTAGGGCAGGGACCCAAGAATATCACCTAAGACCATTTATTTCCTTAGGCATCTAACATACATGCCATTTCCATGACAGGTCCCTGAAAAATTAGAAAGATTTTTTCTGGGTTTACAAACTCCCATAACATAAATGAATTGATATTGGATCATGGGGAGATTAAATTTATAGACAAATAAAATAAAATTGAACTTTGTTAAATATCATGATCATATGTGGTATGACAAGGTGGTGAACTGGATAACCAAGGCAGAAATAAGCAGGATGTTCCTTTATGAGGTACTGTTTTATCATTAAACCTAACCCACTCTTCTTGTACCGTGCAACTTAGAGAACCTGAGAATGACAGTTTATTAGTATATGAAGCAAAGGTCATGCTAAAAACTTTTTTGATGGCTTTCTGGAGTTAAATATCCTCTTTACAGAGGTAACTGAAAGGTTCAAATTCTTAACAGAGGTAGTATAAAGTTTGTGGGACCCGATGTAAAATAGAAAATTGTTTTCTCTTTTTAGATGCAGTAAAAGTTACTTAGATTGTTTTAAAACACAACACAGAGCCGGACGATGGTGGCGCATGCCTTTAATCCCAGCACTCGGGAGGCAGAGGCAGGCGGATCTCTGTGAGTTCGAGACCAGCCTGGTCTACAGAGCTAGTTACAGGTCAGGCTCCAAAGCCACAGAGAAACCCTGTCTCAAAAAAACAACAAACACACACACACACACACAAACACAACACAGTTTGTGCTGAGTTAATATTAGCTTAGCAACTGAAAAGAGTTGTAACTTATATAAAAATATTTAGGTAGGGAGTGATGTCACCTAGCAGGCACTGTTCTCTGCTTTGTTCAGGTAGAGTTGTAGGGAGCCTGAGTGTGTGAGGATGGCTCAAGGAAGAGAGAGCCTTGGCTGGGGCTGAACCAGGAGTAGTGGATGCTGTAGAGGGGTCTGCAGCTGATAACAAGTCTTCGTTTAGGAGGAAAAGACAGTGGAAAAATTCAAAATGCCACCTAATATAAACTGGAAAGAAATAGTGAAAGTTGATCTAGATGACCTGCCACTGCGAGAAGAATTGGCAGATAACTTATCTATTGCCTCTGTGAAGGCGGAAGTAAATGAACTAAAAGATAAAATGTGGCAATCTATTCAGAACTACTTAGTCACTGATGGTGAGAGCACAAGAGGTAGACCTGACTCTGAAGAAGTTGAACAAGCTGGAGAAGGACAAGCAAAATTTGAAAATCAGCTAAACACCAAGGTAATCAAACTGGAAAATGAACTGGAGATGGTTCAGCATGATGATGGGATACTTAGTTTATACAGGACAAAATTCACCATCTTGAAAACCAGTCAGAATAAAAAGATAGACAAAGAATGTGGAAAAGTGTTGGATAAAGAAAGCTAATAATCAATTGGCTCTTTGACTGGAGAGGCAGAAAATGGAAACAGCAAATTAAAAAGAGAATGAACAGTTTAATAGATTCACAAAAGAAATAATTTTAATCAGGAAGAGAAGACAGCAACCACTGAACATAGTTGCCTTAAAAGAACTTTGAACTTATCTGGATGGGATTTGGACCTTAACAGAAGCTAATGAGAAAACTGAAGTTCAGAAGCAACAGAGAAGAAAAAAAAAATCTTGAAGGGTCAGCGCAGGAAACGAAGATGATGAATGACTATCACAGGGTGAAAGCTGCTGTGCAGTCAGCAGATACCACTGTAGACCAGATTTAGAAGAGAGGATGGCCATTGGCAAATCAAGTGCAAGAGCTCACAGACCTTCTAACAGCATGGGATGAAGAGGATCTTCAGGAATGACGACTGCGGGTGCTTTTCTCAACTGCTACAACTCTTCTGCATTTTATATTTTGATTTAACTTAAATTTTGAATTTAATTTCAAGAATTTGCAGCAGAAAATGACATTTATATTCCTTTTAAAAAGTTTATTGTATGTCTTATCTAGAAAGCTTCTAAAACTACTTTCCATAGTCCTCAAGCTCATTTCTTTATTAAACAAGCACTTTCAAGTCAAGGTTAATCAGGAATGAGATTAGGAAAAAAGATCTGTCAACATCAGTTAGATAGCCTTTTCAGAGAACCCTAGTTCTGGGCCTGATTGCTATATTCCAATCTCAAGTAATTTTGTACTATTCACTATCAAGAAGCTAGGATTTTGATAGTTGCTGTTTGTGAAATCTCTAAAATGATTGATATAGTAGTTTTTATTTTAGAAACTTGTCACTTCTAGTGCCACCACTTCTAACCATGCTCAGATAAATCTTATTAACAATTAGGAATTATTTAAGCTCGTATAATCAATATCTGAATCAAACGTGGTTGCAAAGGGCATGGAAGTGAGTGAATCACAAGTGGGTCAGAATTAATTTCTGAAACTCGAGAAAGAAAATGTTTTATCCAGTCCAGTAACTGTTGTAACCACTCAGCTGCCATTTCCACGTGAGAACAGCAATGGACAGACAGCTGGGGAATGAATGAACATGGCTGCTTTCCAGTTCCTTACAGAGACAAGTGGCATGTCAGAGTTTTTCATCTGTGGAATATAAGCTGCCAACCCTTGAGAATCAGCAGTGTTCTGACCACATTTAATTATTGTGTAATGAATTCATCCCCTATTGAGGGTCATTTAGTCGTTTTCCAGTTTTCCTTTTGAAAGCAGTCTTTTAAGGAGAAGTATTGCATATATGTTATATTGCAGATGTATAAATATTTTGTAGACTCAACCGCTGCAAGTATTACTGCAATACAAATTGCAAATATATCTCTCTAATTCACCATTTATCTTTTGCCTGCCATAATTTTTATGTGAAACGTTTGTTTTCTATGCATAGCTAAAGGGACTATATCTAGGCTGAACAAGGTATCTATTCAGAGAGAATAGGTTCCCAAAAGCCAGTACATGCGGTAGGGAGAAATCCTGGTGCCACTGTCAGAGGCTCTTTATTCTGTTACAGCCATGCAATGGTCAACCACACTCAGAAGGACTAGTTTGGACCTATGCTTGCTTCTTCCCTGTCCTGATGGAGTTGGTGAGCTCCCATTAGCTCAGGTAGACTGTTTCAGTGGGTGTACCCATCAGGGTCTTGACCTTTTTGCTCATATTCTCACTCCTTCCACTCTTCAACTGGACGTTTGGAGGTCAGTCCAGTGCTCTGATGCGGGTCTCTGCCTCTGTTTCCATCAGTAGCTTGATGACGTTTCTATGGTGATATTTGGAATATTCATCACTCTGACTACAGGGCAAGGCAAGTTCGGGCACCCTCTCTTCTATTACTTAGGGTCTTAGCTGGGATAACCTTTGTGAATTCCTGGGAATTTCTCTAGAGCCTGGTTTGGTTTCTTGATAGCTCCACTAGGCTCCCTCAATCAAGATATCTCTTTCCTTGCTCTCATCTCTCTCCTCACTCCACCTCGACTATCCGGTTCCCTCAAGTTATCCTCCCCCTTCCCTTCCTCCCTCCTCTTCCCCTTATGCCCTCCCTTACCCCCCCACCCCCATGCTCCCAATTTTTTCAGACGATCTTGTGTATTTCAACTTTCTACGTGGGTCTATATATGGTTTTCTTGGGGTTCATCTTGTTACTTAGCTTCAGAGAATTGTTTTTTAAAATAGATTGGTAGACAAAATGGGATCCAGTGAACAGGCTCTAGATATCTGCGGTCTCCTATAGAATGAGAGCTAAAATAGATGTGATCTCTACACCGTCACCCCTGCTTCTTTCTATGTGATTGGATTGCCTTATATCCTTAAGTCCCTTCTGGGATCTTCAAACGAAGATTTGTAATTTTTAGGAACACTGCAGTGCCCCCTAGTGGACAGACACCACCAACAAACGTGACTTCAGGCCATCTTTACAAGTCTTATTAAACCAGAACTTTTTACCCCATCACTTCCTGGTAAAGGAAATGCAGATGTTCAGAAGACAAGAACGAAGAAGTAAACATGTACAAGAAATATTTTGAAATTTTTCATCATCTTTAGCAATTAGGGAAATGCAAATTTAAACAACTTTGAGATTTCATCGTGCCCCATTTAGATTATATAAATCAATAAAACAACTGACAACAAATGGTGGTGGGGGAGTATGTGAGGGAAAGGAACCTGCATTCACTGTTGGGGAATGAAAATAGAGTTCCTCTGGAAGTCGGTAAGAAAAATCTTCACAAATTTAAAGATAAATCTACACACAATCCAGTTATGCCACTTCTCAGTTTACGTCCAAAGATCTCTACACCCTACTCCACAGATAGTTGCTTAGTTATATTCATTGCTGCTCTATTATAGTAACAAGGAAATATAAATAATTTAAATGACCCTCAACTGATGAATGGATAATAAAAAATATTGAATATTCTTCAATGTAAAGAAAAATGGCATCATAAACTTTTCAGGAAGATGGATGTAATTAGAAAAGGTTATTTAAAATGAGTTGACAGAGAACCAAAAGGATAATTCCCACATGTTCTGCCACTGAACTCCAAGTTCAAAGGAAATTGTAGAGGCCCCTAACTCCAAATCTTCAGATGGAAATTTATAACTTGGAGTAACCACAGAAGCAGAAAGTTCTAAAAGGAACATGTAGTAGGGGAGAAACACTAGAAATGGGGATAGCATGGTAAGCATAATTTGGGGTACCAAAATTTAGAATTGTGACATCATCTTGGGAATTTTTTCTTTCATGAGTATGAAGTGCCCTCCCTTTTGATTAATTTTTGTTGTAAGTCTATTTGTTAAATATTAGAATGGCCATACTAGTTTGCCTCATGGGTTGATTTTCTTGGAAAACTTCTTCAAATCTTTTCATTTAAATTAATTTTTGTTTTTGTTATTGAAGCATGTTCCTTGTATGCAGCAGAAGGGTGAACTCTGTTTTCACATCCATGCCTTTAACCTGTGTCTTTTTATTGGGGAATTGGGAGATGGTAATTACCAATGATTGCTAATTACTGTTAGTTGTTGTTGTTGTTGTTGTTGGTGGTGGTGGTAGTGTGTGAGGGTCTGTGTGTATTTCTCTTCTTTTCGTTTTGGTAGTGTAAAATTATTTGTTTACTGGGTTTTCTTGGGTGTAGTTAACCTTCTGTAGGGTACGGTTTTCCTTCTGTATGAGTGAATTTGTGGACTGCTAATATTAAATTTGACTTTTTCATGAAATAGCTTGATTTCTCCTGTTATTGAGAGTTTTGTTGGGCATAGTAGTCTGGGCTGGCATTTGTGGCCTCTTAGAGCTTAAGGAACACCTGTCCAGATCCTTCTGGATTTTAGAGTCTCCACTGAAAAGTTGGGTATAATTCTTACAACTCTCTTTTTATGTTATTGGCCTTTTCCCCTCTCAGCTTTTAATATTTTTTTCTCCTGTATGTTTAGTGTTTTGATTATTATATGGCAGGGGGCCTTTCTTTTCTGGTCCAATACTTTTGGCATTCTGCAAGCTCCTTGTACTTTTATAGATTCTTCTTCTTTAGGTTAGGAAATTTTTCTATGATTTTTCTTGAAAAAATTTTCTGGGTCTTTGAGCTGAGAATCTTCTCCTATTTCTATTATTCTCAGGTTTGGTCTTTTCATAGTGTCCCAGATTTTCATGATGTTTTGAATCAGGAACTTTTAGATTTAATATTCTGTTAGCCTGATGTATCAATTCTTCCCTTGTACCTTATATGCATTAGAGTATCTTTTCCACCTCTTATATTCTGCTGGTGATGCTTGCTTCTGTAGTTCCTGTTCATATACCTGCTATCTTAGTGTTTCTTTTTCTGTGATGAGACACCATGACAATGGCAACTATTATAAAGGAAAAATATTTAATTGGGATGACTTGCTTACAGAGGTTCAAGCCATTTTGATCATGGTGGAGAGCATGGTGTCATGCAGACAGATGTGGTGCTGACTACATCTTAATCAGAAGACAACAGCAAGTAGACTGTCTCGCTGAACATGGCTTGAACATATAGGA
The DNA here is from genome assembly GCF_014885135.2 of Alexandromys fortis. NCBI lineage: Eukaryota > Metazoa > Chordata > Mammalia > Rodentia > Cricetidae > Alexandromys > Alexandromys fortis. The sequence goes on from NW_026068236.1 coordinate 597,647, forward strand.
ATCCTCAAAGCCTGCCTCAACAGTGTGCTGGCGAGATAGGTCGTTACGATAAGTAACCAAGCTAGCTCAAGTGTAACAGCAATACTTTAATGGTTAAAGAGGGGAAATTTACACTATAAGAATGGGAGTTCCAAATTCCAATAGGTCCAGAGGACACCGCGGAGAGAGAGTGCACATCTGCATCCCCAGGTTTTTCTATCTGGGCTCTAGGTGGCCACACCCTAACTAAATGTGATTGGTTGAAACTATCAGTTGATAGTTTCCCCATCATCTCCCCCTTCTGTCTAAACAAGATCCATCCAAACCCAATACAACTATATACAATAGGAATAGATACCAAATATAAAATTACAATCAGTAAACAATATTAAGCAAGGAAAGCATAACAAAAGTTTTACTAAGCATTCTATTTTAAGGAGTCTAAATAATGTATTGAAATTAAGTTTAAGTAATGAGGAGGGTAACTACAATTATCTAATCTTTAACTCCATCAAAGATCTGAGAAGGGAAGTAATATTAATCGAGTAAACAGGAAGTACAATCGAGAAACTTCCAAAATGTGCAAGAAATGACAGAGACAACTGACTACCTGGTCAATTACCCAAAGTCTCATTTGTAATGTTGCAGCAACCGACTTTGGCTAAGGCCTAACGTAACTGACATACCATTTTTAAAGGCAAGAAGCTTTTCAAAACTATCTTACCCTGTCTTAGCAGGATATAACAGTCCTGTTTTATCCATTTATGGGTACTCTGTATCTCTGTCAGTGGTTGAGGCATGGGCATTTCTTTGCCCAAAGGCCAGTTCTGCCAAGAAGAAAGGCTCCAGGTAAAGTGTCTTTGGTGCTCAACATTCTCGCAGGAATAGATCAGTATTGCCAGGACCGATTGTGTCTCATTACCATGGAACTTAAGTTAGATTAAAGGCCATTTTCTACAGCTCTTTGAAGAGGTTGAAGACTATCTATCTATACTGAACATAATCTCCATGTATCTAAAGAACCTGATTAGCCTAAATATAAATATGACAAACATAGATGACTATTGATCTATAATTATCAATACCTATCTAACTTAAAGACTAAGACAACAAAGAACTGTGCAATAAATAAGAACAATGACCTTCAAATGTAAACAATGTATAAGTATCTTGATCAGAGGTAGTAGTGTACACTGCAATATGGTAAATATATATGTCAATACAGTAATCTGGTCTCCAGTAGAGTAGGGACCTTCTGCTGTAATTGTGGGCCTAGATGTGAAGTACAGGGCTTGGTATTATTGGGGACTACTGGGTGGGTTTTATGGGGTCTTAACAGGCAGTGGGTGGTGTTTCACCTGGGATTCCTAGTACTGGTGAGGCCTCCAGCAGAGGAGTATTCTGCTGGGGTGGGGGTGACTTTATAGGAGAGGTTGAAGCAAGAAAATGGAAAGGAGGGAAAATAAGTAATATATTTTAATTTCAAAACATATTTTTTAAAGAAAGCAAAAAGTGGTATAAGACAGCCAAGCTAATGGCAAATAAGTGAACTTCAATTGTATTTTTCTAGCAAGGCTTTAGATATTTTAAGATTTAGTGCTTGTAACAAAGCCTACTACATGTTAAGTTTGCTTGGAATATCTACAGAGAAGGGGTAAATTCCAAGGCATGGACTTTCAGAGTTTGCAGGGGCAATTTCTAAAACTTGTTTGTGGAACATGTACATTTTCACCAATAAATAAGAGTAAACAGGTACACTTATGCACATGCTAAGTTAAAGTTAAATCGTTGCAGCTCTGATGTGAGATACTGCATATGTGCTACTGAAGTAACTCTCAGTGGAAAGAGGCAGTGAAGCCTGCCAAGAATGCACTCCTCCATGGCTGCTAGGTGCAATTTTAGATGAAGTGCATGACAGAGGACACTGAAATTCTGTTGCCAACAATGTGATAAATACAGAAAGTCTCACCATGTTTCATGGGCAATATCACAGAGTAGGGTTCAATAGCAAGGGCAATAGTAGGGTTCAAGAGCAGTGCCATGTTACATAATTTGGCCAAACAGAAAAAGACCTTTTAAATAAGGGACTTCGGTTAGTGATTTGACTAAAGAATTTTAGATACACACCTTTCTCCAAAGGAACATGGTATAATAATCTAGATTAGCCTGTACCTTGACCCACTAATAACCAAATACTTAATTCCTAAATACTTGTCTTGCCACTGTGAAACATGAAGGAACGGAGCATGTTCTATCTATATGTTAGGTAGTGTTTAATAATAACAGGCAGCAGGAAGTGGCTGAAGAAAGACAGAGTTTGAAAACAGGTGTGAGGAAGGGTCTGCTGGAGAAGTGTCCTATTCAGCTAAAAACAGTGATGCTGCTGACACGAGGCTGGAAGAATCTGATTCTTGTCACACTCCTTTCCTATAAACAAGCAGGGGCAAGAAGGATGAGATGTGAGCAGGTGGGGAAGATCTCAACAGAACGCTGGTGAGTGCAGCAGTGCAGCAGCGCCCTCTGGAGGTCAAATGAGAAAAATGTCCTGAGGGTCCACAACCAGCTCTGTCCCCTTTCACAGACAATGCAAAACTTTCACTAAGTGCATTGCTTCTTTTTCTAATCTGTGATGGCATATTAGTTCAGGGACTTTCTGTAAGCGGAATGGATTGTTAACATTTATAATGAAAGCAGTTTATGAAATGCACCCCAGAATTCAGGTGCAGTAGTTTCAGGCTGAGTTTGAATGTTCACCACTACTAGGGTGGTGATGTGTGATGGTAGAGATGTCGGCCTTGGTGGATGCTCTGCAGCACAGAGGCAACATGAAAACACATGAAGAAGGAGTGCCTCTGCTTCCATGACAAGTTGTGACTCTAGATGGGAATGTTTTACTACTGGAGGCAGGGGAACTACAACCCTGAGTCCTCGCTGACTGGTGAAATTACTGTCCTCCAGGAAAGAAATTGAGATGGAAAACTTGGAGCTTTTTCTGGGTCAATGAACTGCATTGACTAAATCATGATACGTATTTTTCTTTGATTCCAAGAGCAAGAAGGAAGCTCTTCCCTTTGCTTTTCTCTCATCTATTCCTTCCTATAGGAGTGGAATTCTCTGGAGATAGATAGTTCACCAATACCTTTAATATGTGAACAATTAATCTATTAATGAACCTGTGGAGTGTGTGTACATGTTCACATTCTGATTTCTTTCAGATTTCCCATAACTTAAAGAACAACAATATAAAGGAGAATAAATTCAAATCTACAAGTGTTCAAATGAATAAAGATCACCTAAGAAGTGTCAGATTTTCAAGCACTTCCCGAAGATGGAAGGAGTTAGAGTCATATTGAAGTTGGGTCTGAAGTAAGCACATCGAAAATAAGACGGGCAATTCCTGCTGCCTTCAGCTTACTATGGTGATTTTCAGAGCCAAGCGTGTGTGAAATCCAAGGGCACCATATTGCTTGGAGTAGTGCAGCTTTCTTGTCATTGGTGGAATACCGCAGAATTCTCCATTTTGTTATGTTGATAGAATCTAATTCCTAAATTGAAGAGTATCATCAATACAACATGAGTTACAAATGTCATATTTTTAGTAAAAATATTGTTAAATAAGCTAGAAGATGACACAGTGTTTTAAATCCTTTGGCATACAACAGAAGTCCTGAGTTCAGAATTCCAGAACTCGTGTAAGGCTGGACATAGCAGCATATGTCCATAATCCTTTACTTCTAGAGACATGGTTCTCATCCTATTGGTTGTGAACCCTTTAGGTTTCAAATGACCCTTTCACAGGAATCTCCTAAGACCATCAGAAATATCAGATATTTACTTTATGAATCATAAAAGTTATGAATTAACAATGAAGATGATCTTGTGGTTTGGGGGTTACCACAACATCATGAATTGTATTAAAGTCTCACAGCATTAGGAAGGTTGAGAACCACTGATCTAGAGCTAGATTGGCAGTAATATTAGAACATACTCCCAGGAAAGTCTTGGAGTCAGGTAGCCTAGAGTACTAAAGTAGAGACTCTGTAACAAATAAAGTAGATTGTAAGGACCCACATCTCAAGTTTTTCTCTGACATGCACCAGGCTACAGGAGTGCCCTTACTCACAGAGACGAACACGCTCATACACTATACATAGACCTACACACAAATCACTTAGACAGATGAACACGCACAGAGCACATACACAGTTGACACACATACCACACACATACATCCACGTACCCCATGCAAACACATACTCACATGTACATATCATATACATCACAAGCTATACACACACACATCAGACACACACCACACCATACCACACCAAAACACATACAGCCCACAGGAAATATACATAATTTTATAGGAGACCACAATTAAAAGATGGAACTATTAAAAGAATATTAGATATTTTAATGTTATGTTATATTTTAGATTGTAGTGTTAGCATTGCATCTTGGGGAACACAAAAGAAAGGTTAAAGTTTCAGTCGTGATGGTTTGTGTGTCAAAAAGAAAACAGGTCAATTTGTACACGTCTTTGTCTATTTGAAATGAGCAAGAGTCATCTGAATAGAGGGAATAAAGTGCAGATCACATTGGCACATAGGCAAATATGTGGATCATTTTCTGAGTTAATGATAATTTGAGAGCACCAAACCCACTGGGGCAGTGGGACTCCCAGTCTAGTTCTGTATTCACAAGAACAAGCTGAGTGAGACTGAGAATCAAGCTATAAGCAGCATTCTTCTATGGTTCTACTTCATTCAGTTCCTGGCTCCAGACTTGAGTTCATGCCCTGGCTCCCCTTGATGATGGACTATAACCTGCAAGCCAACTGAACCATTTGCTCTTCGAGTTTTTTATTTTTATTTTATCACAGCAGTAGAACACCAGGGTTGTGTATAACCACTACTGTCTAAAGTCAGTGTTCCAGGAAGGACAGAAGCTGGGGTCTAGTGGACAGGCTGGGAAAGATCCAGAGAGGAGACATTGGGTGTTGCAACTGAGATGACAGAAACAAAATGGCAGGGTCTTAGTAGGCTCAGAAGGTAGAGATTTATTTTTACTTCCTAAATGTCTACTACCAGAATTTAAATTTTTCCGTGTGTTAGAACTTTGTGTTGTAAATGCTTTATTGAAATACTATTCAGACACTGTACAATTCAGCCATTTAAAGTGTATTCAGTGATTATTGTTTTTATCAGAGATCTATCTTAACATTATTAAATAGATTCCCTAGCACAAAAATAAACTCCAACCTAGACAGTTACTCCTACCTTCATCCCTTCAATCCGGCTATGGATAGAGTTTTATATAATAGCTATTACATAGGAATAGACATTTGTTCCATATAGTTTTTTGCAGGTGGCATCTCTCAATTGATTTTGTATATTTTAAAGTACATGTTTGTAGCACAAATCAGAATGTCATTACTTTCCATTGATGTGCAACATTGCATTCCATGGGTGAGCTACATTTTTCCATTCATCAGTTGGCAGAGACAAACACTGGGTTATTTCCACTTTGAACTGTTATCAATATGGAGATATGAAAACTTGCATACTACTTATGTCATTTACACTTTAAATTCTCTTTCATATATTACTAGGAAATCAATTGCTGTTTTCCAAAGCAGCTACCCTATTTTTCCTTTCCATGAACACTACAATGAAGATTCTACTTTCCATTCACTTTAGAAAAAAAAAACTTGCTCTATTATCTCTATTTTACATTACCTGTTTTAGTGGAGTCGTGTGGTATCCCATTGGATTTTTGATTTTTTTTTCTAAAATTTCACAGTGTTCAGTATTCTTTCATGTGATTATTGAGCATTTCTATATCATACTAGGAAGACTAGTCATGTTTATTTGTCTTTTTGTCACTGAATTATGGAGTTGCTTATGCATTGTGGTTGAAAGCATGTTATTAAATAATTGATTTGCCAATATATTTTCCCATTGTGGGACTCATTTTCATGTAATTGACTATCTATCATGAACAGTAAAGATTATTTATCTATCTTAATTCCCTTCCCCTTCTAGTACAACACCTAAGAAGGATTTTCCCAATCAATTTCCAAAGTATCTAATCTGCCATATTTTACTCACAAACTTCAGAGCTTATATTTTACCTTTATAATCTAAGATCCATTTAGACTTAGGCGTTATATGTTGCATAAAAAGGAAGCATCATCATATTTTCACATGGGACATCAAAATCTGTTCCTTTTATTTTTTATCTGATAGAGTGGCTTGTGAAATGTCAAGAGCCTGCATTATTCACTGAATAATCAGAACTTCATTCTCATGCTTCCAAAACAGTTAAATGGCAGATTAGATTCTTTTCCCTCATACCTGGTTATAACCAGAAACACACCTGTGTAGAAACTGTCCATACCTGAATGGGGCTCTGGCCATGGTCATATATATTCAGACTGTGAGTTTGGGTCATTGCTATTTTTACAAAAAATATCAATGTATGAAAGTGATAGTAAATATATATTGGTTGCCTTTGAAGTTAACTCTTTTATGCCTGTATTGATTGTTGCTGCTCATCTGGTGAGAAGTATTAACCAGGAACTGATGTGGGAGTGTCATATATCAATCTGTTGATTTCATTGGTTAAGTAATAAACACACTGCTTGGCCTCATAGGTTAAAGCATTGGTGGGAGGAGTAAACAGAATAGAATTCTGGGCGGAAGAGGAAGTGAGGTCAGACTCTGCTCTGCTTCCAGAGGGACCGGACAGCTCTGCACTCTGGAGCAGAGACACCATGATGGACGGAGGCTAGAATCTTCCCGGTAAGCGCACCTTGGGGTGCTTACACAGATAATTAGAAATGGGCTAAATTAATATGTGAGAATTAGCCTAGAAGAGGCTAGATAGAAATGGGTCAAGCAGTTAAATGAATACAGTTTGTGTGTTATTTCGGGCATAAGCTAGCCAAGCGGCCGGGGTGTTGGGGACGCAGCCCCGCCGCTCATATTTCAACAAGGAACCAGTTTGAGGAGACACGCTTCTTTCTCACAGCCCCATAATTTTTCTGGATTTTTATCCTACTTTAGTTTTGTCCTGTATAAATCCTTTTGGTATATTATCTATCTATCTATCTATCTATCTATCTATCTATCTATCTATCTATCTATCGTCTATCCATCTATCTATCTATATTTCTATCTATCACCTATTTTTTTCTACTATGATACTAAAAGTGCTTTTTGGAATATAAGAAATATATAGACTAAAGTGTTATAAAATAGTAATAAGTAATAATTTTAACTTAATCTTATATAATAAGCCACAATTGCAAAAAATTAATATAAATTCTAAAGCAAAAGCTCACTTGCAATGATTCTTTAATAAGGTCTGCAGAGATATTGCAGTTCATGAAGTAATTGTGAAAACATGAAGTTATGAGTACAGTCTTCAGATCAGAACCCATAAAAAGAAAAATAACCAAAAAAGAAACCCTAAAAATATAGATTATAGCATACACTTGTAATTTCCGTAATGTGTAGAGAGAGACAGATGTATCCCTGGCCTTGAGGGCAAGCCAGTCAATGAGTTCCAGGCCACCAAGAGACCATTACTCTCGAAGTAATGGTGGGCCCTGATTGCACATCCTGACAACCCAGTCTGTTCAGCTCACCTAACTTTACCCTGTCCAAACCATGTCCAGTGTCCAGTACTTTCCCAGACCACTCATTGTGATCCAGTTTCAGTTTGACCTAGATTAGTGATGTCTTTGCACTAATCCAGTCTGGTGAGTCACTAGAACCTGCCTGCCCGGCTATTTCCAATCTCCAAGCTTTGTTTGGGCTACACAACATATATGCTGGCCTAGCCTGATATCCTAAGGCCTCGGGCCCCCCATACCATTTGAACACTCCCAGGTGCAGTTCAGGTGTCACAAGTGCTCATGAGGTTGAGCATATCTGTTCATTTGTCCTGTTCTCCACCTTTCCTGTCTACCACTGTATTGTAGTCACCCTCAATTCTACAATCCAAATCCAGAATAAACACAGAGTGTGTCACCTGATCTATGGACTTTATACACTTGATCTAAAGTCAACAAAGGCTGTACAACCACTGAAACAAAACAAAACTTTTATTCCACTGTGAGGGTCACTTGACCTACTTTCTGTGTCACTGAGTCTTCATGGGTTCTTTCTGGAGGAAAACAAAAACAAAACAAAATATATATGTATGTCACGTTAAAGACAAAATCTCATGGATTAATTTAGAGCTCAAGAATTTTCTGTCATGAAGGCGTGAAAAGTGTAATCACTTTACTTACTGAGTACGAGGAGTATCGTAGTCACAAAGCCTGGGGAAGAGTCCATCTTTAGTGGCATCTAGACAATGTTCTTGATAATTAGCATGTTGAAAACACAGAAACAACTAGTCCAAACTTGAATTCACAGAGGAAATATTATAGTGTAGAGAATAACCAGTTAAATGTGGCGATATTTGTTTAAAGACATGGAAATAATGAACTCTTGAATTGGGGTGAGGATCACTGCTACTCCAAAGGCCATATTTTCTCTGTTTTAAGTGAATGTGAATTTTAAGGCATTTTTTAATTAAAGTTTTTTTAGGGGAGGAATTGCAGTACATAAAAAATACTCAAATATTTTGAAATTCCAGGACAAGGGAAGAAACACCTAAGTTATTGCACTCTATTCTATGGAGTGATTTGAAATTTTGGGTTCCCATTTGCCTTTAAAACATTTCTGGCTAACAGAAACTGACTTGCTCACCCAGCTAAGTCTACATAGTGCACTTCACTTTCTGCCTTCAGGACACTGGGATTCTCTCAATCTTCTTAGGTTTTAAGTTCTATATGTAAAATAGCATAAGCCAAAGGCTCTGAAATCTTGATGGTTACATATATGTGCAAAATGAAGAGATTATGGGTTGTGTGAGTAAGTTCAACTTAATCATTAATCCAGGCCAGATACAAAATATATTTATGGCCTCTTTATCATCACCTGGAAAATGAAAATTGTAATTGAGGGGTATTTGGTGAAGAAGGGCCTTCATAATGTTTTACCTTTTGAATCTAATTTGAAACTCAGGAATTTAACTTAAAACTCAAGTTAATTCCTACTGGGAAATTACTATTTTCATTTTGCTAAATGGTCATGTCAAACAACCTTCTAAGTGTGTTTATTCTCATAGCCTCCACTTTGGTAGGAGTATATGTTTCAGGAAGTTTCTATAACAGAGGGTTTCATAATGTTTTGTTCAAATGCTTTTAGTTTTAGTAATCCTTCCTCCACAATTCTTCTTCCAACCACTTACCTGAAAAATTCATTTTTCTTAACAGTTGAATATTCCACTGTATAAATGTACCACATTTTCACAATTCACCCAACAGTTGATGGGCACTGAAAGTGTTTCCAATTCCTAGTGATTATGAATATAGCATTAATAAACATAGAAGAGCAAGTATCTTTGTAGAAAGATATAGAAGATTGATTACATTCTAAAGAGTGGTATAGCTAGATCATGTAAATGTATGCTCAGCATTTGGGAGAAGCTCCATATTTATTTATATACTGTGTGTTCTCATTTGCATTCACTTCAACAATGAATAAATATTCTCCTTCTTGTCATTCTTTCAGCTGGTGTCCTGATCCTCTGTTTCTTACAATCCCTCCTGCTCCTTTTCTGTGGTGTTCCCTGTGGTATTCTGTGGTATGGGAAATGCATTGTAAATGTATTGACAGGGATTAGAGATTTCTCAATATTTACTCTCTGCTTTTTGAACAGTTGTCAATGACAAGAGTTGCTTAGATGTGCTTCAACATAAAGTTTGTTGATGCGAGGTGAAATCTATGTTTGTAAGTTTGTACAATTATATGTATTTACAATACTGTTACATGTACATTGATTTAGGAAAGTGGCCACAGTAGGTTCTCCTCTAGGGTCTATGCCCTCTTCAGATGTGGGTGGTAAACAAGGTTTACAGTACTGGGCCTAATATCCTTCCTATTGAGAAGGCCTTAAATCCAATAAGGCATATGTCAGTTTTTACCAGGGGAAATAAAAGTGCTACTACTGCATCCTTGTGGATATCTTGCCATTGAAGTCATTGTTTAGGTTCATAGTCTGTAAGACTTGGTAGGGTTTATCACATTCCTCCCTTGGAATCTTGGTTATACTGTGAGAACTTCTTCTTAAGTAAGAGTCTATAGGTCATTTCGGGTAAATTCTTCCAAAGCCTGTTTCTGAAGAATGCAGTACTCTTAACTCTTAGCAAAATGGTCTTACCTTCAAATTCTATGATCCAGTTAGGGACAATGGAAATTCACTATTTTGTTTGGAAGAGACTCTTGAAGCCCCTGGCCAGTAACTTGAATGGAAGTTTCCCATCCTATCACTGAGGGTTTTTTTGTTTGTTTGTTTGTTTGTTTTGTTTTTGTTTTTATTCGATTTAGCCTTCAATCTAGGTTTATCAAGCAGTCATCTCTGAGATCCTGTGCTGTGCCATTTGAAGTAGATTTGGGGAGTTCAGAAATACAATTTAACATTCTATTTTGGTCCCTAACCAGTAAGACAGAGTACTTTTTTTAAGCATCTAGACCAGTTACTCTGATATGATCATTTCACATTCTATGAATTTAATATTTTTAAAAATTCTTCTGTCATATACTACATTCCTACTGTAGTCCCTCTACCTCTCCTTCATTCAAAGTTTCCCCCCACTTTTCCCTTTCCCCAGATCCACCCCTTCTTTACTTTGTCAGAAAAGAGCAGCCTCCCAGGGACATCAACCAAACACAGCATAACAAACTACAGTGAACCCAGGCACATACCACTATATCAAGGCTGTGTTAGGCAACCCAGTACAAAGAAAAGTATCCCATTAAATAAGCAAAGGAATCAGAGACAACTCTTGCTCCAACTGTCTGCGATCATATAAGGACACTAAGTTACTCAGACATAACATATGCAGAGGGTCAGACCCCTATAGGCTCCCTGATCTCTATGAGCTTGCATGAAATCCAGATAGTTGATTCTGTGGGCTGTGTTCTTGTGGTGTCCCTGACCACTCTGATTCTTCTGATTATTCCTCCCCCTCTCTTTAGTACTCCCAAGATTCCCACAGTATTTGGATGTGAGGCTCTGTATCTGCTCCCATCAGCTGCTAAGTGAAGTCACTCTCATGCCTTTGATAACCATTCTGCTAAAATCCATCCAGGCCAAGATATGTACTATTTTGTTGCTCTTTGTGTACACAAACATAAAACTTCCTTGAGGGGCTTCATAGCCATTGATTTCAGATCTTTCTTCCTTTACAGACAGATAAATATGAGTACCAGAGCACGTTACTTTACATCAGTATTTTGGTTTCAGAACTGAGATGGATCAAAATCTTGTCATCTTTTTCCATATTTCACAAGAATTATAAGACGACCTAACTCTAATCCCAGGCAAGTGACTACACCACATGATGAGAATTTAAGCAAAGTGCAGTAGAGGATGAGAGTGGATATGAAGGGGAAAGAATTTCTCGAAAGAGTCTTTCATGGCCAGATGGCCTCCTACATGGCATGCAGGAAAGAGAAGGAGCTGCTCTCAGGCCATCATCTTGAGAGAGCCAAGAGCTCTATTTCCTGAGCAGCTGCACAAAGTGAAGGCTGTTGGGGAGTGTGAAGGTTACAGTGATAATGGCCCTCATAGGATCTGAATGTTTGGTTCCCCGTTGGTGGACTGTGTAGGAAGGGTCAGTAAGTGTGGCCTCATCAGAGGAGGTGTCACTGGTGGTGGCTTGGGGATCTCAAAGCCCAAGCTGGGCCCAGTCTTCCCCTCTCTCAGCCTATTGCTTACGATCAGAAAGAAGCGCTCACCTACTGCTCCATGCTTTCCTGCCTGCTGCTATGCTCGCCACCATGATGGTCATGGACTCACCCTCTGTGGCATGAGACTGAAGGAGATTTTCAAAGACTAAACTCTATGTTCCTCATTTGGGTCATAAATTTGCAGGCTCGTAACAAAATATTGTTGGAGAATATCAGTCAGTAAATTTGGTAAGACATATTGGTAGAGCAAAATCTCATGTCAGGGTTTTCCTGGAGATATCTTCTGTAAGAAGTCCTCCACTTTAGGGAGAGAACAGTATTTCTTGGGATCAAAGCCCCAGTTGTCTCTAGCAATGACTTTCATCCTATCCTATCAAAGTATCCACAATTTCCTAGTTTTACATTTGAAGATGTATCTCAGGAGACTGAGTAAAACCCACTTAGAGGAAGCACACAGCTCTCCCTCACAGGGCCACTCCCCTCAGCCCTCCTGCACCCTTGGTTTGTGTGCAGCTTCCCCTGCAGTCTCCCTCACTGTGTCTCTCAGAGCACAGTAGTACAGGGCAGAGTCCCACAGCTGCACCGAGGACTTCTGCAGGTGGAAGGAGCTGTTGCTCTTATGGAGAGTGGCGTGGAACCCTTGATGCTCTGTCCTCTTGTTGTCTGTGGCGCTCCTCAAAAGTAGCTGGGGGGCTTTGTTGGCATATTGAACATACCACAAAATGAAGGAAATTGAGTAAGTACTCTGATAGGTGCAGTTTAGCATCACAGGTGACCCCTCTGTGACAGTAACCAGGCCTTCTGTTTGGGTCACTGAGTCTCCATTGCTCCTCCCTGAAGATAAATAAATAAATAAATAAATAAATAAATAAATAAGAAGAAATCACTTTTTATGTAAGAAAGTAGGTACAAGCTTCCATAGTTGTAAGAAAATGCCATCATCAGCGCTTAGGGTAAATGTAACTTACTGAGCATGAACAGGAGCACCAGGACAGAGCAGGTGTCAGGAAGCATGTTCATAGAAGTCAATGACACTTTGTTCTTGAGTTCATCAAACTCACAGGCAAGTCTCCTCAGGACCTTATTGAAACTCATAAACAAAGACTTCCTTCCGCACAGTGACAGTCTGTGATGCAAAAACACCACCTGAAGAGGCATCACCCTCTGCTGATTTCTGTTCATACTGCACAACACATGGTGAATAAACTTGAAACCTCGCCCAAAGGAGACAGATCTCAAGTCCTCAGTGGGTTCCTGAAATCACCAGTGTTACTGAATTATGTGTGCATCGCCCTCTGCTGATTTCTGTTCAAACTGCACAGCACAGGGTGAATAAACTTCAAACCTCCCCAAAGGAGACAGATCTCAAGTCCTCAGTGGGTTCCTGAAATCACCAATGTTGCTGAATTATGTGTAGCATTTGGTATTTAGTGTGGTGAACAAACATAAAATAAGACATACATGCATAAGCACACATATTTCTGACAAAATTTATCTATTTTCTCATTTCATTAGCTCTCAGAATATATTATGGAACTTATTTTGATTGTGCTCATCTGCTCCCTTCATCCTGCCAGCTCCATCCACTCTTCTCTATAAACCCAGTTTTGTTCACTCATTTAAAAAAATAGAACACATCAATGTTTGCATTTCAGGAGGTGATGATACCCACATACTCTTGGATGTGTAGTCTTCACTGGAGGGTGGTCTATGCACGAGGGAATTTACTTTTAAAGAAACCCAAGTCTCTCTCCCAGCAACTACTTCACATAGCTTCCTAGCTAAAGGTGGGAATGCACACCTTCACCCCCTGATCAAACGGTGTCTGCCCTGGTACTTTGCAAGTCTTACATGTGCTGTAAACCTGTGAATACATATGGGCAGCTGTCCTGCTGTGTGTCCAGAAAAATACTCATCCCCTACCTATTGCTCTGACATTCTTTCCATCCCCTCTTTCTCAGTGACCTTTGACTGCAGGACAAGGTTGTGTGATTGATGTGTCCCATCTAGGTCAGGTGTGCTACAGCATCTTCTTCTCTAAAGAACGTGAGTTCTGATTGTCTATGACAGAAATCATGTGCTGCAACCAGGGGACGGGAATGACAAGACTGTGTTTCAAATTTAAAATGTATTTTAAAAAAAAGGGAAAAACAGTCCCAAAGAGCTTTAGTTTCTTGAAGCTAACCTACTTATTCTGTGTTTTAATGTCTACACTATAGTTGGCACTTGCCCACTAACAACTGGCAAATGCTGCACTGGAAGGCCTGTGACAAAGGATGTGGATGGGGCTCCAGGCACTGTGGCAGGTTTGAGGACAGGCTGTATGTGACTGGGAAGCGGTGGGTATCTGTGTACATGACAGAGTCTCCAGGTTGGGTGTCTGTAATGTACAGGGGGAAGTGTTTGGCTTTCTTATCTTGTAAAGCTATCAGTCTTTAGTCCTTCTTTCTTTCCATATTTGAATAAATGTCAACAGTGAGTTTAGGATGCTCTTCAGGTCTTTGTTTATACCAAAGGAAGTTGTATGAGGCACTGTCTACATATGTGCAGTTGATGACAGCGCTGGCTCCATCCTGGACTCTCAGTGTAGAAGGATGCTGCTCCACCTGCTCTCCTTGGCTCACCCCATATGCAGAAAGATGGAAAGAAAGAGAAAGGTGGTCACCTCATCACTTTGCCAAATTTTATTTTCCTCTCTCTCTCCTTTTAAACAGTAGTAGAGAAAATCTGACTAACACGGAGTGCCTTCTGGATGTGTCAGAAATGCCCACAGATTATTCTGTACCCCTAAAATCTTAGCTCATCATGCCACTGCAGTCACAGAAACATGAATAAATAAGGAACATATGTCTTCACTATTATTTTCAAATAAATTAAGGCCCAGTATAAATTGTGATGACTAGCTGGTCAGCTGCTGCTATCAGGATGTTGTTCTTTCTAAGGAACAATTCTACCTCTTAAGTCTTAATTCTACCACTCAGCCAAAGAGAAAAGGCTGTGCTTCTGCCCTAAGCCTGCACAATCAGCATGCAAGGAAGTGAGTCCTCTGCATACTCCCCAGCAGCTGAGGTCTACTACCACCTTGTGGTTGCATCCTTAACCAGTGAGGCCTCTGCTTAAGTGTTTTCTGACATGTGAGGGACTCAGACACTTAACAAACAAATATGCCGTGACAAGTGTGTTCTAGTGTTGAGAGATGAAGAATGGTGTTTGAACACACTAGTGAGTCTATTTCCTGTCTTTAAATCTAGCAAAGCATATATATAATGTCACCAGAGGAGAAAGGTAAACAACAACACGGCTATAAGTCCTTTGTTCTACAATGGTGATCTCTATACATGATACAGTGGTATGATAAAGAGACAGTCGATCTTGGTGTGACCTACCAAATTCTGAATGAACTTAGGGCCCATTAGATGGAATCCATGCCTAATATTGCTCCGGTGGTCAAAAACTTGAGACTAGACAGGCTATGGACCTAAGGAAAAACCAAATATTATTGTCCTACTAAACATCCATACCAATATAGTGACTTCTAATGACTTTCTGCTATAGCAATAGATCAATGTCTTACTCAGCAATCACCAGAGAAACTTTCACTTGTAGTAGATGGGAACAAACACAGAGATCTACAACTCCACACCTGGAAAATATGCAAAGAACGAGAGACATTGGAACACCCAGTCCTCAATAGATTGTCTCCATTAAACTTCTCCTCTCAGGGTTCAGTGAATTTTGTGAAAGAGGAAGCAAAAGGATATGAGCCACTAGGGATGGAAGGCACTAAGGATATAATTCCCTGCAGATACATTGTATCACATATGAACTCATAGAGTTGGTGGCAACATGCAAAGGGCCCTCACATGTCTGATACAGATGGGGTCCCAGTGCTAAGAGGGGGAAATGGACTTTATCTGCTTCTAACTGAGAAGGTACCTCCAATTGAAAATTGCTCACATGGAAAATTTAGTTTTCTCCAAGAACATTTACCTGGGTATGTAAACCACACTTAAAGTAGGTCTCATACCCAGCAGTAGATGGCCAACTCAAATAAACTCAATTGTATTTTTTTGGTTGTTTTCTGGGTCTCTTAATGTTTTATTTAACATATGAGTTACTTTCTTATATATTATGGTTTCCAGTTTTGTGGTGTTATATATTTTTGTGTGCATGCATATGTCTTTGCATGTATATGATATCCTCATGTGTTTTATTTGTTTTTTTTTTTGTTTATTTGTTCTATTATGGTTTGCTTTTTATTTCTTTGTTTTCCAAAAATAGAAAATGAAGGTCTGGAGTTAGATTTGTGTGGAGGTAAGGATATGCCTATAAAAGTATAAAAAGAACTTACAGAACAAATAGATTGGACCATAAAAGAAAGTTCCCTTGAAACACTAAACACATGGAACAAGAAAAGAATATACCAAGAAAGATATAAAGACAAAACTAATAGAACTATACCCTAGCAATAATTCTTACGGTAAAAGTTGTTACTTCTACTGTCGCTACTTCTAGCCATGCTCATCTATATCTTATTGGGAATTAAGAATTTCTTATTATCTGGGAAGCTCATATAATCTATATTTGGAAAAAATGTAGTTGCAATGGGGATGAAGCTGACTGAATCACAAGGAGAGACAATTTGAGAATCAATGAACATGGCTGATTTCCAGTTCCTTATAAAGACAACTGGCATGCCAGAGGTTTTCAGCTCTAGAAGATAAGATACCATCCCTTGGGTAAAAGCAGTTGTTGGGATCATATTTAATTACTGTATAATGAAATAATCCCCTGTTGTGTGACCTTTAGGAGGGCTCCACATTTACTTTTCAGAGCTATCTTTGAATGAGAAGTTATGTGTATATATTACATTGAAGATGTGTAAATATTTTGGTAGAATCAGTTGCTACAAATATTATTCTGATAAAAATTGCAAATATAGCTCTCTAGTTTGTCATTTATCTTTTCTCTGATCATTTTATGTGAAATATTTGTTTTATATTGCATAATTAAATGCATCATATTTTTAAAAATACCAAGATATTGTAGAAATGATGTCTTAATTTAATAATAAGATTTGTTTACTTGCCTTTTATGACTTAATCTATTAGATCTTCAAATTTAATTATTTTATCAACTTTATATCAAGTAGATTAGCTGTAAGTGTTTTCCTATGGTCTCTAAACATAGAATGTTTCCTGTTTCCAATTTTGAGACATGATCCAAATGGTTCTGGAATGTGTGAGAGAGGCTTATATTTCGTGACATTAGCACAAGCATTTGGTGCAATAAAGCATACATCTTAGTCATGTGGGCTGATGTTTCCGAACATTTAAGCTTATCCAAATCAATGACATGTCAATATGAATTTCTGCTGTGGTCATTTTGTTTTCTCACAATTTCTTGTAACTGGTGGGATCTGATAAAGCCACCACTGTGAAAAGCCTCCTGTCGAGTCTCCCCATGTCAGGGCTGCAGCTGCACACCTACGTCCATCTTGGGCCGAAGCTTCATGCGTCTGCCTGACTCTGTTTTCTTTCTCCCAGCATTCTGTTCTGTCTACTCTGACTATCTAAGCTGCTGTCCTATCAAAAAGCCAAGGCAGTTTCTTTATTAACCAATGAAAGTAACACATAGACAGATGACCCTCCTACATCAACCTGCTACTGATTTGTCCTGCCCCTTTAAGAGACAAGCCTTGCCCAGTCCCCCCTTCTACCAAAGTAAGTACATCTTCCCTCTGCTTCCTGCCTGTGAGCTCTCTCTCTCTGCCCCACCTCTCTTTGGAAGAGGTGGCTGCTGTCATGGCTCTTCTCTTCTTTCTCTTTAACTGAATAAACTGTATCCAAACTCAACACTGCACGGTGTGCCTATCCATCTCTGCCTCTCATCCACCCTGCCTTCTTGTGGGACTGGTTAACCCACTGAGGTCTTTTACCTGCTATGTGGCTCCCTGCCTGGGACCTGCTGCCCCTCATGGCCTGCTGTGCCCCTCAGGGAACTGCACCATTTTACTAAAACCATTACATTGGTGTCAAAACCATAACACCTATGAGAGTGGATATTAAGGAAGAGGGCTTTCTGGAAAGAGTCTTTCATGACAGCCTGCTTCATACACAGTGTGTAGGAAAGGGGAGGGGCTGCCTCACATGGCAGCATTTTCAGAGTTCTGCCTGCTATATTTCCTGAGCAGTTTCACTGAGTGAAAGCTGTTGAGGGGTGTGGTGATTTGAATGAGAAAGGCCCTCATATGCTCATATATCTGAGTATTACTTTTTCCTAGTTGGTGAACTATTTAGGAAGGTCAGGAGGCATGACCTGGTCAGAGGAGCTAAGTCACAATGGTGTTGGAATTTTGAATCTCAAAGCCCAACTAACATCCAGGCTCTACTTCTCATTGCCCTTCCTGGCAATCAGATGTAAGATCTCAGTTACTTCTCCAGGACATGCCCACCTGCTGGAGCCCATAAGACCATAGGGTAAATGTATAGCTAATAGACCAATAGGCAGATACACAGGAAATGTATGTGTACACATCCACATGGAATGAACTGTTTTTCAGAGCTATGGAAACACTTGACTTTTGAAAAAGTCACTGTCATATCTGCATAAAAACTTATGAGGCTATGATTCTCCCTTCAAAATGGAATTCATTCCCAAAGCACCACAGCAGTGTAACTTCTGCTTTGGGCAACTGAGTGACCTTTCCACTTCCCCACACCACAATGTATTAGACTAATAACATTGAATCTTTGTTCTAATGGTCAAATTTACATAGAATCAATCTTACAAAATTACCTGCTAACAGACTGCATAGAAATAACTAAAAGAAGACAGGCACAGAGTAGCAAGGTAGCATGTCCCACCTTTGCTAACAATCAAATCTGGGTGTCCCCGAAGCTTGTTGTCACAAAAGAGATTGGATAAGGAGAATAGGTGAGTCCAGTATACAGGGTTGTTTACTAACTATATCTAATGGTTTGGGATGTCAGGCATTTCCCTTTGAATTCTGGTTCTTTCCTGGGTGCTGTCACCTGTTCCAGAGTGCTGCCTGGTCAGGTTCTACCTGCATTTTTGTGATTTTGATATACATATTATCATTGTCTTTGCCTATGGAATTTTCAGCTTTGACTATAAAAGCTAAAAACCTCATGGAGAATGCCCTTCACTTCAATTTTCCCTTGCCCAAAAAATAAAGAACATGCAGAGGTAATATGCTTGAGTTAATTTTTTTACCCTCAGATCCTCGCTTGCCATAGACCCTCTATTCTGATCCCTGAGGGGATGCTGAGGCTGGTAGTCAAGGCTCCTGGAACCTGCCTGTGTGCTACTATGTTCCCCATTATGATGGTCATAGATACATCCTCTGAAACTTTAGTTAAGCCCCCAATTAAATGTTTCTTCTTTAAGTTGTCTTGGTCATGGTGTACCTTTACAACAATAGAACAGTAACTGAGGCAAGAAGTTAGGCTGAACTTCCTGTTACAGGGACCAAGGAGAGAAAGAATCTAAATTACTTGTGGAATGGGACTGAAGCAGATTTTTAAAGACTGGAGTCTATGTCCTCATTTGGGTCATAAATTTGTGAATCAACAAAAGATGATTCTGAAGAAATTAAATCACTAAATTGTATTAGACAACTTGGTAGAGATAAATCCCCTGTCAGGATTTTCCTGGAAATGTTCTCTGTGAGAGGTCCTCCACTTAGAGAGAGAATAGTATTTCAGTTAATATTGCTAATATTCAGTTCAGAATAAAAGTCCTTGTTGTCTCTAGCAATGATTTTCATCCTATCCTGTCAGGATATCTACACATTCTTAGATTTCTAGGGATATAATCTAAAATTTGATGTTGTATTTCAGGAAGCTGAGTAAACCCCACTTAGGGAAGGCACACAGCCCTCCCTCACAGGTCCACTCCCCTCTGCCTTCCTGCCCCCTTGGTTTGTGTGCAGCTTCCCCTGCAGTCTCCCTCACTGTGTCTCTCAGAGCACAGTAGTACAGGGCAGAGTCTGACAGCTGTACCGAGAACTTCTGCAGGTGGAAGGAGCTGTTGCTTTTATGGAGAGTGGCGTGGAACCCTTGGTGCTCTGTCCTCTTGTTGTCCGTGGTGCTCCTCAAAAGTAGCTGAGGGGCTCTGTTGGTGTATTGCACGTACCACCAAAGGTAAGGATCTGAGTAAATAGTTTGGTAAGTGCAGTTCAGCAATACAGGGAACCCCTCTGTGATGGTAACCAGGCCGTTTGTCTGGGTCACTGAGTCTCCATGGCTCCTGCCTGAAAATAAATAGTAAATACATAAATATGGAGAAATCATTTTGCTGTGTGAGGAAGGGGGAAAGACTTCCATAGCCGCAAGAAAATGACATCATCAACACTTAAGGTAATTTAACTTACTGAGCGCTAACAGGAGCAGTAGAGCTGAGTAGGTGTCAGGAAGCATGTTCAGAGAAAAAAATGACATGGTTCGTGAGTGCATCAAACTCACAGTGCAAGTGTTCTCAGTACTTTATTGAAGCTCCCGTCTTATAAAGGAGGACTTCCCTCTGTACAGTGACTGTCTGTCACATGAAGCTGCCATCTGCATGTACACTTTAACCACATCTGAAGAGACGGTGCCCTCTGCTGGTTTTCCTTCAACTTGCACCACAGATGTCTGCACAACACATTGTGAATAAACTTGAGAACTCAGACAAAGGAGTCAGGTCTCATGCTCCCAGTAGATACCTGAAATTACCAATGTTACTACATTGTGTGCATCTGTAGGATTTAGTGTGATGAACATAAATTAAATAACACACACACACAAATGCAGAAAACCTCTGCTAAAGCTTACCTACTTTCCTTCATTTTATTAGTTCTTAGAGAATGTTCTGCAATTAGTTTTGATTATACTTACCTGCTCCCTTCAATCCTGCCAGATCCATTCACTCTTCCTTACTAACCCAGTTTTGTGTTCCCTGCCATCAAATAAAATAAAATTCATCCAGGTGTGCATTACAGTTTGTACAATGCATATACTCTTAGATGTGTGGCCTTCAGTGGAGGGTACTCTATGTACCTGGGGCTGCATTAATAAATAAACCTGAATCCTTCTTCCATTAGCTACCAACTGCACATAGTTCCTTAGTTAAGGGTGAGAATGTCCACCTTCCCTATTCTTGGTGGAACTCTGTCTGATCTGATCCTTTGCAAGTCTATGTGTGCTGTAGACTTCTGTGAGTTCATGTGTGCAGCTGCCCTGCTGTATCCAGAAAACACTGTCTCCTTGTAGCCATCCCCACCTGTGGCTTTGACATTCTCTCGGCACCCTCTGTCTCAGTGAACTCTGACCTTTGGAGAAGGGTCTATGATGGAGATGTCCCACTTGGGACTGAATGTTTTGCAGTCTCTTCATCTCTACAGAACAGTGAGCTCTGGTTCTCTGTGACAATCACCAGGTGCTGCAACCAGGGAAAGAGGAAGATAAAATTTTATTTCAATGTCTAGAATTATTTTTTAAATGAAGGAAGGAGAAAATTATTCAAATTGATTTCCAGTGATTTGAGGCAAATGTTCTTATTTTGTGTTTTTAATGTCTACGCTACAGTTGGTACTTGCAAACTAACAACTGACAAATGCTGCACTGGAAGGCCTGTGCCACAGGAAGTGGAAGGGGTTTCAGACCTCCTGGAAAGTTTGAGGAGAGACTGCAGGAGCAGGGTGCACTTGCAGCACTGAAGTACATGCAGAGTCTCCAGGCTGGATGCATGTGATGTGCAGGGAGAAGTGTTTGGCTTTCTTATCCAGGAAAGCTATCAGTTTTTGATCCAACTTTCTTTCCATATTTGAATGAATATCAGTAGTGAGCTTAGGATGCTTTCCAGGTCCTTGCTC
>NW_026068236.1:621437-663642 GCF_014885135.2 Alexandromys fortis
ATATACACACATACATACATCTTTTCTTCCAGAGAAGTTGGCCTGGAATCACAAATTCACATAGATACTCTTAGGAAAGGTCTTGGAAGTCATTTGGTTTTGAAGATGGCACCATGCATTCCTCTCACTCCACAGCATCTAACTTAATTACTGATAGAATAACCAAACATTTCAATAAAACCATCTTTCTTCTGTCTGTTGTGTGATGTTTTACTCTTTTGGCTTTTTGTGGGGCCTACCACCCAGCTCCCAAATCAATGACACACAGAGGATTGTTCTTAGTTATGAATGCCCGGCCTTAGCTTGGCTTGTTTCTTGTCAACTTTTCTTAATGTAGATTATCCCATCTACCACTTTCCTCTGAGCCTTTACCGTTCTCTTCCTTCTGTATATTTTACTTTCCTTCTTTTCTGTGGTTGGCTGCATGACTTTCCCCTAGCCTTCTTCTCTCCTTGATATCTCATTGTTCCTCATTCTCCTCCTGGGAGATTTCTCCTTCTGTTTATACTCTCTGCCTGTCAGCCCTGCCTATCCTTGCTCTGAGCTTGCTATTGGCCATTCATGTATTTATTATGACCATCAGGTGTTTTAGACAGGTAAATAATCACAGCATCACAGTGTTAACAAATGCAGCATGAACAAAAGCAACACCCCTGAAAATGTATTCCCCAACACCTTCCTGTGGATGCTGCCAGCACCCCCTGCTTCTAGTCCATTTCCTTGCTGTCAACTGTGAATGCCTATGAACATTGTCTCTTTGGGTAATGCACAGACCTGTGAATCAGTTAAGACATCTTCATTGTCCTTTCTTTCCCGGATTTCAATCCCCCCTGGTAACATCCCCATCTTAGTAAGAGAACATTTTCATGGTACTGTCCTTGTTCTCTGTTTCCAACCTGCATTTGACTCCACCACACCTTGCAGAGGACTCGGGTTTTCTCTGTGTAATAGCTCTAGCTGTTTTGGAACCATCACTGTGTATCAGGCTGGCCTCAAACTCACAGGGATTTGCCTTACTTTGCTTCCAGGATGCTGGGTGTGTGCCACCACCTGCCAGCTAAAAGTCTTTTTTAACATAAGTAATGTCTTCTGTAAATTTCTGTAAAATTCAAAATAGTTATAAACTTCATATGTATATGTGTGTGTATATATATATATATATCATTTGTTTTTTTATTTTTAGAAGAAATCATTATCTTGTTGACATATATGAAGAGAAAGCAGTCATAGAACATGCCCTTTGTCTTGGACACCTTTGTTTCTAGAATGAAGTTGTCTTTTTTAAATTAGTTTTATTGAACTATACATTTTTCTCTGCTTTCCCCCTTACTCTCTCCCCCTCCCTTTAACCCTCTCCGATGCCCCCAATTTACTCAGGAGATCTTGTTCTTTTCTACCTCCCATGTAAATTAGACTCATGTTTATCTCTCTTAGGGTCCTCATTATTGTCTAGATTCTCTGGAATTGTGAATTATAGGCTGGCTCTCGTTGTTTAATGTCTAAAAGCTACTTGTGAGTGAGTACATAGGATATTTATATTTCTGGGTCTGGGTTACCTCACTAATATGTTTTTTTTAGCTCCTTCCATTTGCCTGCAAATTTCACGACGTCGTTATTTTTCTATGCTGTGTAATACTCCATTGTGTAAATGTACCACATTTTTGTTATCCATTCTTTGTTTGAAGGGCATTTAGGTTGTTTCCAGGTTCTGATTATTTGGTTTTCCAAGACAGGGTTTCTCCGTGTAGCCCTGGCTGTCCTAGAACTTGCTCAATCCAGGCTGGCCTGGAACTCATTTGGGAGGCTACCTCTGCCTCCCAAGTGCTGGGATTAAGGGCAAGTGATACCACACCCAAACTTCTTATTCCAAGAGGTAAGAATCAGGACACACTTAAAACAGACAAAGCAAATTCATGCTACCTAGCTTCAGTTTCTTCCTATGTACCCTTCAGCCCAACAATTTCTACTCTGCCAAAACTATGTCACTGCGAGGGACTTTTACACGTTGCCTAGTTGGGTTTCTAGATTAAAGTGAAACCCTGATCTCCAAGACAACAGCTTCTGTGTGTTGGACCTTGGGAGATAATTCCCAAAAGGTTTGCCCCAGTTAAACTAGTCCCTTATTCATTAAAGCTGATTCTTATGCCCCAACTAATCAGGATCAAGTGTCCCAATAAAACAGAAGTTTCATTTCCACAGATTCTTAATTCAAAACATGTCACTAGCCATCTTGATAACAGTTTTTGCTACTCTCTTAAGCTTCACAGCCAAACCCCATTGTCTGTCCCTCTCATAACATTCTTATGTTCTGACCTTTGAGAGGAGCTAACTAAATTCTGAGCACCCAATGGTCTTTTCTACCCCAAAGCTCCAAAAACACTTTCACAAACTTCCCCAAAGGCAACATTGTCAGGTTCATTACAACAACACTCTCATGGTCCTAATATCAAGTTTTGTTTAACTTATTATCTGCTGCTGTGATAAAACTCTGACTAAAAACAACTTTGGAAAGAAAGGGGTTTTTACATCTTACCAGGTTACCATCCATCACTGAGAGAAGTCAGGCAGGAACTGAAGCAGAAAAAAATGGAGGAACACCTATTAATGGCTCACAGTCCGTGGACTACTCAACTTGATTTCTAATACAGCCAAGGACCACCTGCCCAGGGATGCCATTGCCCCAAAATAGGCTTTGTTCTCTCTCATCAAACATAAAGGAAATCCTCCTATAACATTCTCACACACCATTCTGAGGGGGAAAATTCTCAACTGGGGTTATCTCTTCCTGAGTATGTCTAGTTTGCATCAATTTGACAAAAAATAACCAGAATACCCACTGTTATTGGCTAGTGTAGTCCCACAGATACACCTACCAAAAATTATAGGACATTATAAATGCTTTTGGTTGCCCACCAGAATTTGTACTAAGCTCCTATTGCTGAAGATATCACATACTTGCATCATAAAACATACACAAAGTAAGCTAGTACTGACACAGACACTTCCTTCCTACTACATGGCTTTCATATTGCTGGAATGTGCTATGCATGCAATCATCTGTCTCACGCAGCTGTGAACACTGTGAGCTACAATAATAACTGGTTTAGAAAGACATGCCCACAGCCGCCTTTGCAGTAGTTGCAGAAACACCTTGGTAGTAACCAATAACTCTCTGACAATACTCCATTAAGATGAAATCCATACCTGGCACCATTATAAAGTTGAGAATCTCTGGCTAGACATGTCATATGTCCTAGGAGAGAACTTACTACTAGTTCTCTAATAAATGGACATAGTATGCATCCAACTCCTAAAGACAACATTTTACACATAGATTAATGGAAATCTCAATCCTTATTAGAGAAAATAACCACAGTAGTTGATGACTAACACTGTGCCTCAAATCAGCCAATGTGCAGAGAATAAGAGCCAGTGGAACGGTCAGCCTTAATAGGATATTTATATAACATAGCTGATGTCTCCTACCAAGGTTCAGGGATCAGTGGGGAAGGAAAAGCAGAGAGAGTATTGGATTCAGCAGTGGTGAATAACTACAAGGAAATGGTATCTTCTGGACTCAGCATGGCAGCTGCACATATGAAGCTGCAGTTTTATTGTAGTTATCACAAGGCCTCTGCAATGTTAAGTCAAACAAAATCCTAGCTTGGATGGACAGGCAAGATGAGCAAGAATACAACAAGTACGCTTGACCACAGAGCCATCTGTTCAGGCCCAGGGCCTTTGGGTTTTCTTGCAAATATTACTAAGATATATCAAGGCACACAATGGATATACAATCCCATTATGAGATAAGGTCATGAACAAATGAAGCATAGATAATATATACTCCATCCACTTAAGAAATCTTAAATTTTACTGTAATTGTTCCTATTTCCATGATTTACATGACCTTACAAATAATTGATTTTAATTAACTGAAATTTCATTATGTCCTTATAAAATGAAGACCAGGTCAACTAAATGTGTCTAAAAATATACCTGTGGAAAAATTGAATTTAATAGAATGATCTACTCTGGAAAGTCTTTGATCTTCATGTGAGTAAGAAAGAGTGGAAATCATTCTGCAGCCTGCACAGGATGTATACTTTTGAGACTGCAGCATTTTGACTGCTCTCATCTTGAAATTTGAAAAAGGATTAAGTATCTTACTCATACGTAGTTTCATAGATGAAATACAAATACTAAAATCAGTATTTTATATGATTGATACAAGGCATCGAGTGGATGTGGAGAATAAATAAAACAACATCTGCTAAAGCAGAGTCTCTGTGCTGTAAATAATAGGAGTTAAAAAACTGTAGGGATGCTACAGCTCAGAAAGGGTGTTGTTGTATATGAGACATCATCATAGGCCCAATTACAGCCGTCAGCAGGCAATGGTCCATGTTCCACGAAGTCTTCAGAAAGGACTGAGGATGTAGTTTAGTCAGTTGAGTTCACCTTCAAGATCCTTGATTGGCTGCCAGCATGTATAAATTGTCCATGGTGCACACAATTGTATTTCTAGCACTTAAAAGATAGAGGTAGGACAATCAGAAATGCAAGGACATTTTAGTTACGCAACAAGTCTGACATAAGTCTGGATACCTGAAACTCTCTCAAAACAAGGAGAGAGAGAGAGAGAGAGAGAGAGAGAGAGAGAGAGAGAGAGAGAGAGAGAGAGAGAGAGAGAGAACAAGAAAAAGAACAGAAAAAAAAAAAAATTCTATCTGAAAAAAATAAAAAAAAGAATCCTAGGTTTTTGTTTGTTTTTTCGTATTTTGGTATCTTCTCTGTTTCCTTTACTCCCTTCAGACAGACAACTATCCAACCTATACAACATTTATATTCTATGGAGAATACATTTCCTTCAGCATTAAATCACAAACAGTGCTGAAACATGTCGTGGTATTTCAATTGTATTTTAATAAATAAAGATTGCCTGGGAATTAGGAAAGTAAAACAACCACACTAGTCAGCCTTACAGTCAGGCAGTGGTAAAACACATCTTTAACCCTACTAGCCACACTAGTTTTCATAGAAACCAGGCAGTGAATGCCTTTAATCCCAGTGGTACACATCTTTAATCCCAGTCTTAGAAAGGGAGGAGGAGACAGCTCTCAGGAACAGTCTCATTCTGAGATTCCCGGAGGCACAATTGCCATTTCAGACTAAGGTCAATGTAAGAGCAAGTGGTTGGCTGATTTGCTTTTCAGGTCTTCGGGTTGAACCACAATATCTGCCCCTGAGTCTTTATTAATCATATTTCAGACCCACATACTATATTTTCTCCTGTGCATATATATGTACCTCTGAAAAGCTTTAACCATTTCACTAAAATGAAGCATATGTTTAGTGATGATTCATGTGTATTTTAATAAATAAGCTTGCCTGAAGATCAGAGAGTAAAACAGCCATGCTGGTCAGCCTTACAAAACAGACACACACCTTTAATCGCAGTAGCCACACTAGTTTTCCACAGAAACTGGATGGTAATGGTGCACGTCTTTAATAAGATGGAAAGAGGCAGTGATTGCATGCAGTCTCATTCTGAGATTCCTGGAGCTGGCTGTTTTGTTTTTCTGACATTCAGGTTGAACTCCAATATCTGTTTCTGAGTTCATATTAATCATGCTGTACATTGCCTTTTCTTTTGCATATCTTTATGACAGGACCACACCGCACTCTGATGCCTGAAGAGTCATTCTGAGGACACAGATGGCTGCTCAGTGAGAACAGACCAGTGGCGAGGACAGCAGTGAGATGCTAGACAATGATGCTCACAATTACTGGTGGGATTTCTCATACTACCAGGAAGCAAACAGGTGCTTTAAAATGAATGGGCTGCTTGTTTCTGAAATTTTCATTTGATATTGAATACAATATTTAAAATATTCAAAATATCAAATGATTGAAAACTGAAAAAGTTAAACAAGATGAGGAAGTTTTATGTATTTGCTGAGGCCCTACCTGCCTGTTGTGTGGGCAGTGCTTGGGTGTCTTTCCTGACACACGCTGCTCTAATCTTCACTCTGCAAATCAGCACTCAAGAACAGAAAACTGAAACCTCCCAATGTCAGCTGTGTATATAGACAAGATAATGAAGGAAAGAATGAAAAAACCACTTCCTGCTAGAGTCAGAGACTATCCAAATGGAGGAAAAGATTTAACTGGTTTCAATGCCATAATATGAGTAAAAGTGGACAGAACACTTAACGTAATCCTAGGCACAAGTTATATCAGTGTGACTGGATACTGAGCCAAGTGTTGCTGACAACCACAGAAATGTACATTAGAGAAGTTAATGTGCCCCGGGCTTTCAAGGATAGTATGTCACTTGTAAATTCCTATGTGACCTTGGGAGAGGGTTGAATAGGAGGAGAGAGGCAGGGAGGGGAGCAGAGAAAAATGGGGAGATCAATAAAAAACAATAAAAAAAGAAAAAAATATAACATGAGATCCTGATGTAGGATTCCCCTCTGTATGCTGTAATGTGTTTTATTACCATTGGTTAAAAAAGAATCTGTTGAGGGCCTATGGCAGCACAGAATAGGGCAGAGTAGGAATTCCAAGCAGATGGAGGAAAGAAGGCAGAGTAAGGGAGATGCCATGTAGTCGCCCATGGAAACAGATGCCTAGGAAACCTTACCAGTAAACCACGAGCCTTGTGGTAAAATATAAAATAATAGGAATGTGTTAAGTTAAGATATAAGAGCTAGCGAGCAATATGCTTAAATGATTGGGCAAGCAGTGTTGTAATTTTTAAAAATTCCTATTTGTCAACCCTATGAGCCCAGTATATATAAACATATGTGAATCAGATAAATGGCTAGACAGATACATGTGTCACGAGCCATTTCCCCCCTAAAAATCATTACAGGAACCATCACCCTGGGGAGTCTGCAGGGAACCCCACACCCATAATTATGTTAAGAATTGTTCTATTGACAGAACCTGTCCCACACCCAATTAACTGTTATCTGTTAGTGGAACGCACCTCACATTCCAGCTATCCAGGGAACCAGGTGTGGCAACTCGTAACTTCTTGGCCTACCTGTCTGAATGTAACCTCCTGGCCTACGTGAAGAACCTGAACCACGTGACCTGGAACACGCAGCAAGAATCTCGTTTCCCTACCCCCTAAGCCCTCATTCAGGGGCTATATAAACAGCAACCATGATCCTAATAAATGGGGCTTTGACAAATCTGCTTAGCCTCATTCTTTTGTCCTAGCTCATTCCCTTCCAGGTAGCGCCCCTTCGAGACCCTGGAATAACTGATTGCAGGGTGGGTTACAACCCCTAGACTGAGTAACCCACCCCAAAGCAATCGATATACATGCATTTGTTCTGTAATGAAACTTAGGCAACAAAGGAGATAATTCACTTATTTGAACAAAGAGTTTATCAAAGAGTGTGTGGAAGAGTCTCACCATCACCTTCGCTGAAGCAGTACTGCCCCACTGTGGACAAATAAGGTCTTCACACTCAACAGTTACCTGAGCTTAGAAGCCCACCCTTTGAAGAAAAAAAGGCATGGAATCTTTCTCTTGTGCAATATTTTTGAGATGGAAGGTAATTGTGTCTATGTTGAGGTCAGCTATAACTTCATTTTCTCTCCTTCCCTTTCCAGTCTTTTCACTATGAATCTTCATGACTCCATATCTTTCTATTGTGCCTAAAACTACTTCATTTTGGAGAATGAGAAGAGTCATTCATAAGACAAAATAAGATTATAATGCTTGCTATTTATAATAAAACTTATTTTTATTTTAATATTAGAATGTTATTGTTATATAATAACAAAATGTCTGGATTTCATTTGATTTTTATTTGATTGTCCCCTTACAGAGACTGATTGTTCACATGGTAATAATTAAACAAAAACTTTATTTTTCTTTCACTTATTTTTTATCATTTCTTTAATTTTTGATATTATAATCATATCATGCCATCCTTCTAAATTTTCTATAATTCCCTCCATATTCGATTGCATCTTTATGACCACTTCTTTCTTTAATTGTTGCTACACATGTATATATAAACATATTTTTTCTTAAATATGTAAGTGCCACTGCTCAGTTGTACATTGTTGATTGTAAGTATTGTTTCAAGACTGACTCGTCTGTATTGGACAACCAGTTGATATAATCTTCTCTGGGAAAAACTATGTCTCCAACTATCAGAATTCCCTAGCTGACAGTAGCTCATGAGCTAGGATTGATGCTTTGTGCTCTTTCCACATGAACCTTAACATGTCATTGTTGTTCTTTTTCAGCTCATGTTTAGAGAGTCATGTTGATGACTCTTCATGTGTGTAGCTTTTCACATTCTTAGGAGATAGAATTTACAGCAAATTCTTGACCCTTTAGTTATTATCATCTTTCTTCTTCCTCTTCTTCAGTATTTCCTGGACTGTATGTGCAAGAATTATATTGTAGACATAGCCATAGGAACCATACCTTGATTGCTGTGTTTTCTACAGTGGCCTCCATCTGCTAGAAAACCCATGGATCTTGGAGAGGAACCTACAACCACTAATTACTAACCCAACACAATCTCTAACTCCATTCTAATCATTTTTTCATTACCACATACACATTCCTTTGCACATGGTCTGCTCACTAGATTCATTTAGGATGAGTCACTCATTCTCTTTTTTTGAGTTTTAAGAGGTTTTCAGATATTCTATTTAAAGCTATTTGAACATGAAATATGTGGAGTAGTTCCTCATAGTCTTTGTTCTCTTGTTTTTTAATGACATTCAGATCTCCTTCTAGAAAACTTCAAAGCAGTGATGAGCATAGTTAAATATATGAAAGGGTAATTCTAAATAATGATTTAGAAAATCAAATCTTTCAATATTCCCAAAATTCTTCTATATTCAATAAATTAACATTAAAACTCCACCAACTTTTTAAAATTTATATATTGAATGGATACTGTATAACTGTTGGGTGTCACCATTCTGTGGAAAAGTATTCCTGGGTCATGTAAGGAAACTTCTTAATTAAGAGTCTATGAGTGAGTCGGCAACAGAATTTCTAATGATTTATATTTGAATCTCCTTTTTGAGTTCCTGCCTTGATTACCACCAAAGATGGATTATGGCTTGGAAGTGGCTAAATAAATCTCTGGACCTTCTAAGTTGCTTTTTCTCAGAGAGTGTTATCACAGCAACATAAAAGAAACTAGATTATACAGTTATTGTAAATTCTGTATCTTTCATGGCATGATGTTCTTGCTGTTTCTGCCGTGTGTTCTCTTCACTACCCCTAACCCTGTTCACCTGGAAGCCTGCCCTTGCCTTTCATTTCCTTTTCTCTTTATCCATTGTGGGTTCATCACACTGAGACTTAAATAATCACATTGATTTTGCCCTCCCATTAACTTCCCTGTTAGTTCTAAGATGAACATCCGTGCTTCAGGTAGGAGTATATACTGAGAATTGACGATAAAACCGAAGTTCTGAACCTTTGAAGCCAAAACCCTACCTGAGGTTACAACTCTACCTATACTGAAAAGGGATACTAAAAAAGGCAGTTGTTCTTCTTGGGCCACACCCACTCAGCTGAAGGTTTGTGTACTGGCTGCAGGTGTGTGGGGAGCACTGTGGATCCACAGCACAGAAATAAGTGCCTGAGTCTGTGGTCTGGCAGGAGGAAATGTACAAAGAGCTGCGGCGTTCCTGGATGACTGTTGTGGACGTCAGTCTTCCACTCTGCTTTGTTCCCGAAGGATTGTAAATCAGGCTGATGAGGTGTCCCCCAGGACTTTGGTGAAACCACTGCATTTGGGTTGCAGAGATGGAAAAGTTGCACTGCAGCTCTGCATTCTCTCCCTCCTGCAGAACCAAGGACTCAGGACTCTGCTTCACTTGTTGCCCTTTCACCCCTGATCAGAAACCGAGAAAGAGACACAGATGAGAGTCATTGAGCATCCACAGAACCCTGAACACTCCCCATGCCCTCTGAGAAGGTATGAGATCTGCAGAACTCCTGAACTGCTTCCCCACCCTCCATCTGCCGAACAGCATCCTCTCTGTCCCCTGAATATGAACAGCCACACTCACAGCAAACCCGGGTGCACAGCAGCCCTAGCAGAGAGCACAGCAGCCTCTTCATGGTGTTTGTCTGACTGCTGGAGACAGAAGCAAGTAACCAACCCCTGGGCTGTGGTGGCAGCATGGCTGTTGAAGTGTCCCTCCTCCTGGAACCAGTCAGCTCCACCGAGTAACCCTGCCAGACCAGATGCTGCTGAGTTCCCTCCCAGCTTATGAAACCTGAAGCTCCTCCCAAACCAGACCTGGCTGGGTGAGAGTCTGGGTGGAGCACAGGGTGATGTGGATTCCCCTCTGTATGCTATGAATATGTTTTGTGACCATTGGTTATTAAAGAGGCTGTTTTGGTTAATGGCTTTAGAGAGTAAAGCCAGGCAGAAAATGCAAACAGTGATAAGGAGAGAAAATAAGTGAAGTCAGCGAGATGCCATGGAGCTGCTAAAGGAGAAAGACACCATACCACAGACAGAACCTTACCAGTAGGCCATAGCACAGTGATAATGCAGAGATTAATATAAATGGGTTAACATAAGATGTAAGAGTTGGTTAAAATTATGCCTAAGATATTGGCCAAACAGTGTTGTAATTCATATCATCTACATGTCATTGTTCTGGTCTGTACAGTCGGGAAATGAACAAGCAGTCTCCGTCTACAATAGAGTGGGAGCATTTTGAGAAAACTCTGGTGTTGTATGCAGTTAGGGGTCCTGGAAGGAAGAGAGGACCAGCCCTCCCAAGAGGAACAAGCCTCAGCTGTAAGAAAACCTGGCACACTAAAAGAAGTAACAGCTAATGGTTCACCTCAGGAAACAGATGCATGTTCTGACTAAAGACTGTTTACTGGGGCCTGAGAGATGGCGCAGCAGATAAGGGTCCTTGTCCTTCCAGGAGGCCTTAGTTCCCTCCACAGCATCTATTTCAGGTGGCTCACAGCTGCCTCTAACTCCAACTCCTGGGGACCTAATTCCCTCTTCTGTTCTCCCCAGAACCTGTCTAAATGTACCAGACATTTACACAGACCCACTATCTATCTATCTATCTATCTATCTATCTATCTATCTATCTATCTATCTATCTATCTATTTATTATGTATACAATACTCTGTCTGTATGTCTTCAGGCCAGAAGAGGGCATCAGACCTCATTACAAATGGTTGTGAGCCACCATGTGGTTGCTGGGAATTGAACTCAGGACCTTTGGAAGAGCAGGCAATGCTCTTAACCACTGAGCCATCTCTCCAGCTCCTCAGAGCCACTATCATACACATTGAAAACAATCTTCTCCTGTGAAATAACTGAAGTGAAATGACTGCAATAGGAAAAAGGAAAACAAACAACAACAAAAATAAAACAGGAACATGACAGTGTAATGTAATGGTTTCATAGTTCTGGAATGCATTTTAACAATTGGAAAACTCCTGCAGAGTCATGGTTTGTTCTAAATGTAGTTTAAAAATGTGACCACATAGGAAGGAAGTGGACTGGGGAAGCTAATGCAGGAGTGCTGCATCCTCGGCGACAACTGCTGTGCTGTTGCACATGGAGACTGCAGGGGACAATGCACTCGAGTTCATAAAAATAGAAGAATGCATTTCAAAATTTTCACCATAAAGATAACTGCTTCAGAAATGAGACTAGTTATGAAAAATGATCCATTGACTTACAGCAATAGCCTTGCTTTATTTGAACCGCCAGCACCCAATGAAACATACATTTCTTATTAAGTTTGAAAGCTTGGCCTTATCTTAAGCTTATTCCCACTAACCCTTAAAACTTTAATTAACCCATTTATATTAACCTAAATTCTGCCATATACCTCATTACCTCACCCATATTGTATGTCCAAATCTCTCTGCTTCTCACTGGCTAATCTGCTCCAGATTCTTCCCAGAGTTCCTATCTTTACCTGGAAGTCTTGCCTATATCCTCCTAAGCTATTGTCCATACAGATCTTTATTAAACCAATCAGAAGGTGTCTTAGACAGGCAAGGAAGGAACACCTCTTCACACAGTGCAATCTAATATCCCACAAAACACAACCAACCTTATGCTATCTCAGCCCACCATTGACTCTAACAGTATTAGACCAGTTAGTGACTTCCAATACTGTAGGATAATTTGGTAGAATTTGACTCAGGTAACACAACACTGTGAAGGATATTTAATTACTAGGTCAAAATTTTACAGAATGTTGAAATTGAAATTTTGAAGGAAGAACACAGATCTTTTTTTCCAAAATGAAAAAATAAATGGCAACTGAAATCTATACCACACACACGAAGCATTTCTCAAGATTGCACTTTCTTTGTACTGTTGATTTACAGGACATACCAACTTCTTGAAAATGCCTGAGGCAGTGACCCTGGTCTCTTATTCTGCAAGTCTCGGGTGGTTTGTGTCCAGCTCTGCACTTGTGACTCAGGGCAGAGAAACGCCCAGCTCCCTGAGACCCATTGTCAGGGATCCGCAAGTAAACAGAGTTTTCATTCTTCCTGCACTCAGTCTGACCCCCCCCCCCCCCCCCCGCATGCCTGAGACAAGCTGGTTTTCTGGTGTGAGTTTAGAAGGTTCTGGAGATCCAGGTGAGGGTGTTGCACATGAAGAAAAGGACTCTGAGGGACAGCAGATGAGTAGCAGCCCCCCCCCCCAGGTACAGAGCAGAAGCTGCAGATGCACAGATGCAGGCATCAGACTGGGACACCAACTGAGCATCCTCCTGCAGCATCAGTGCTGTGTGGAAATCTCAGGCAAAAGGAGAGACCATGTTCATAGGGAAACAGAAGTATTCTTTCTACTGATTTCTACTGATTTCTACTGATTAGGGCCTAAAGCAGAGTGACAGTGGGCAGTAGGGCTACTCTGAGCCTCCAGATACAGAGCAAGGTCACCAAGGTGAGCAGGAAGCAGTTCACACCTTCCTGGAGAATCCCAGGAAGCAAATACAACCTGAAGAGTAAGAGAGGTAGACAGGGGTTGCTCTGAGCTTAAGGAAGTTTAGATACCTTCATCCTGGGGGCATTGGAGAGACAGTGAAAAGAGACACTGACTGTCTTTCCTTTGCCTGTCTCTGGCATCTGCATAAAGCATGTTCTGCTGCAGCACTGGAAGAGGTTTAAAAAATGACTGTTTAGTAATTTCATACATGACCATAATGTATTCAGATCGAATCTACCATCACTCTACTCCACCTACACCTCCTCCCAGAACACTCTATGTAACCCTCTTTCCCCTGCAGAAGCCAGGAAACTAGAACCAGACCATTAGGGCAAGTGAAAGAGCTTAAGAGGAAGACATAGGGTAGTAGAAAACAGGAAGCATAGCATCAACGGACCATGAGGGATGTAAGGGGAGGGAGACATGGCAGGGTATGGGTGGAGGAAGGTTTCTGTGGGTTTATTCTAATCTATAAATACGCCATTTACTTTTTAGAAAGGAGTGCGCTCTAGAGGATAACTGAGAAATAACAAGTCCACAGAGGCAGTGAACTCGCCCATCTTTGCTGACTTGTTACTGTGAATTCTAGGACTTTTCATCATGCTGTTACTTTGCTAACTGGTCCATGTCAAACTGCCTTCTAAGTGTGTTCTATTCACAGGTTATTGCTAGGCTCCACATTGGTTGGAGTGTGTATGCCAGGAAATTTCTATAACAGACTTCTTATACTGTTTTGTTCAAAATGTCTTTAGTATAATGATATTTTACTTGTATTTTAATAAATAAACACTTAAGATCAAAGAGTAAAAGAGCTACACTGGTCAGTCTAGCATACCAATAAGTAGTGACACACACTTTTAATCCCAGTGAACACACTAGTTTGCCATAGAAACTGGACAGCAGTGGTACACACTTTTAATCCCAGCCCCACGGAGGAATATAAGATGGGAAGAGACAGCTCTCTCTCACAGTCTCATTGTGAGGAATCCTGGAGGCAGTATTGCCATTTTAGACTGAGGTAGAGGTAAGAGCCAGTGGCTGGCCATTTTGCTTTTCTGACCTTCTGATCCAACCTCAGTTTTTATTAATCTTGCTACACTTTAGTGTTAGTTATTCTGCCCTCACATTCCTCCCTTTACCCAATACTCTCATCCACTCCCCTATTAATTATACCGAATTCATTTGACCTTTTATAGATTTTTCCCCACTTCCTTTGCAGATCTCCTCCTCCCTCACAACCTCTTATTGATACCTAACATCTATGGATATTCCAAACGAAGCACACATATTAAAAGTAGAATTCACCTACTTGAGATAATACTCCGCTTGTTTTTTTCGGTCTGGGTTACCTTGCTCAAGAGGACTGTTTTCATTTACCTGAAATTTGATCAAAATTTCATTTCTCTTATCAGGTGAAGAATGCCCCACTGTGTAAATGTGCCACATTTTCACAATTCACTCATCAGTTGATGCACATCTAGACTGTTTCCAATTCCCAGTGATTGTGAATAGAGCAGCAATGCACTTGGAAGAGCAAGTGTCTCTGTGGAAAGATACAGAATCCTTTGGTTAATTCCTCAGGACTGGCACAGCTAGATCATGTGGTGGATCTATGGTCAACATCCAGAGGAAACTCCATACTGATTTCCATATTTTTATGCCCATTTGCACGCACATCAGCAATGGATAAGTTTTCTCCCTCATGTTCTCTCAGTTGGAGTCCTGGTCCTCCTGTTCTTACAGTCCCCCTCCTGCTACATTTCTGAGGTGTTCCCCGTGCCTTTGGGGTAGCATATGCATAGTAGATGTATTAACGGGGGCTAGAGACTCCACAATGTTTATTATCTGCTTTTTGATCAGTTGTCTGTGACTGTGGTAGTCACTCTCTGCTTCAAATTGGAACTTCTTTCGTCAGGGGTTAGAACTACACTTATCTGTGTGTCTTTGTGAGGACCATGTTGGAGGAGCTGCAGTTGGAATAGAAACTTATGGGGAACAGAGCAGCAGTGAGCATAGCTAGGATGATGTATGTGATGTACTCTGGGGAGGTGAAGTCCCCAGTGTCTCTCTAACGCCACTTACTTCTGCTGCCCATTCTTTTGCTTGCTGCTATGGCATACTTACTAAATTTGGCACGGTATGACTTTTGAGTGGGAGAATTCCACTGTATCCCTTATAATGTGATTGTTTTATGGAGAGTTCCACTCCTTACTGGGAAATTTACTTGCATGTCACAATGAAAATACTTTTATAGTGCTTTGAAGTAGAGAGATTTGATAGTGGCTAATGAAAACAAAGAAGTCTCATGCATTACAGACATATGGATTCTGCCTGTGGACAAACAGTCTGATGATTAAAGAAGGCAGTGATGTCCCTACATCCAAGGTTAGGTCTGAGTTCCTTGGTCATGTAGCTTACAGAATTAATCTCAGGTTTCAGTGTGCACTTTGAGAAAATGAAGTTATGAAAGGAAATTAAATTACCCTACTGTTTGTAATATAAATGGTTAGCTAAATTACATGATTAAGGTTCTATAGAGCAAAATAAAGATAAAAATCTGCTACGCTATAACCACAAACAGCT
Source organism: Alexandromys fortis (assembly GCF_014885135.2). Classification (NCBI taxonomy): domain Eukaryota; kingdom Metazoa; phylum Chordata; class Mammalia; order Rodentia; family Cricetidae; genus Alexandromys; species Alexandromys fortis. The sequence continues at coordinate 637,014 of NW_026068236.1, forward strand.
GCAGGCCAATATAAAGGGACTGACTGAATATACTTGATTTACTTAAACTTAGTTAGTCAATACTAAAATAATCATTGCTTTGGGGTGAAGAAGTATGGTTTGAAAATTGATACAAAAGAAATATTTAATTACATGTGAGTTCCTAATAAAGCATATAACTTTTGATCATAATGTGATTTCTTCCTGTGTAAAATTTTTAATTTGATTCTGGAAAAAAACACAACTTCTGTTTGTGATGTGATTTTCTTCCTGCATGAATATTTTTGCCTTCGGTGGTATAAAATTGTTAAGAAAAAAACTAAGAGAGGTAAATGAAGTTTTGCACCCCCAGATAAGTCTTCTCTTTATGTTTAACTACTACTCCACACTTCCTCTCCAGTTTCTCTGATGTTCTGGAATGAACTCCAGCAGTGTATAATTATAAGTATTTAGGATATAGTTAGAAGCTGCAGAAATTTAGGAAAGTGTCTGTACTGAGTTCTTTTCTAGGGTCTATGTCCTCTCCAGTCATGGGTAGTTAACTATGTTTGCAGTGTTTACCTGAATTCATTGCTACTGAGCAGCCTTGAATTCAGTAAGGCATATGTTAGTTTCCCCAAAGATAAAAGTGCTCTTATTGCACCCTTTTGAACATCTAGCCCTGGTGGGCATTATTTTGGTTCATAGTCTTTAAATAACATGAAGGACTATTTATTGCTTTTCTCCTTGGTTTCTTACATTATATCTTCATATATTATGAGAACTCTTCTTTAGGGACGAGCTTTCAGGGCAATTCTAGATAACTTTCAACAAGTCCTATGTGTGAAATATGTGGCATCCTTAGAAATAGATCTCTCCTTCAAATTCTGTGAGGGCAATGATCAACAATGGCATTAGCCTGTTTCAATTGGAGGAAACTCTGGAAGCCCCCAACTAAGAACTTGAAGGGTGTGTCCCCATGCCTGGCACTGGTGGTTTTTTTTTTTATTGCACTTGGCATTCATTCCAGGTTTGACAAGCACTCTTATGAGAGATTCTATCTATGCTGTACCATTTAAGTAGTTTTTGAATTTAAAAATGCTGTTTGACATTTAATTTTGCATCCTAAACAGTAAGAGAGCAGATACTAATTTGCTGTTTTTTTGTGAGCACAAACATGAATCTTTCTTGAGGGTCACAATGGCCTTTGATTTCAGATCTTTCTTCCTCCTCAGAGAGATAAATATGAGTAGTAGAGAATTTTCTTTAAACCAGTATTTTGTTTCCAGAATTGAGATGGATCAAAATTTGGCTTCCTTTCTTCCATTGCAGAAGAATTATCAGAGAACCTAACTAATCCCAGGTGAGTGACTGCACCATGTGCTCAGGATTTAAGCAAAGTGCAATGGCCTGTGAGAGTGGACATGAAGGGGAAAGGACTTTTCAAGAGTCTTTCAGAATCAGGCTGCCTCCTACATGGTGTATAGAAAAGAGAAGGAGCTGCCTTTTGGTCATTATCTTGAGAGTTCCAGCAGTTGTGCTTGCTTAGCAGATTAACTCATTGATTGCTACTGGAGAGTGTGAAGGATTCAATGAGAAAGGCCCCATAAGCTCATCTATCTGGATGTTTGATTCTGAGTTGGTGGACTGTCTAGTACAGAACAGTAGGTGTAGCCTTGTCACAGGAGGTGTGTCACTGGTGGTGGCTTTGGAATCTCAAAGTCCAAGCTAGGCCCCTAGGCCCAGTCTCTCTCTCTCTCTCTCTCTCTCTCTCTCTCTCTCTCTCTCTCTCTCTCTCTCTCTCTCTCTCTCTCTCTTTTTTGTTATCTGATGTAAGCTCTTAGCTACTACTCCAGAGAGATGACTGACTGACTGCTACTATGCTTGCCACAGTGATCATCATGGCTCACACACTGAAACTATAATCAAATCCCCAATTAAATGTTTTCTTCTATAATGTCTGTTTTATGGTTTCCATTCACAAGAAAAGAACAAAAACTGAGCCTAGACATTAGACTGAACTCTCTATAACATGGACCAAAGAGAGGAAAAATTTAAATAATGTCTGGGCTGAGATTGAGCAGATTTTAAATACTAGAGTTTAATGTTTTTATTCGGTCATAAATTTGTAGGGTAAAAAAAGAAGATTGACAGAGAATTTAAATCACTAAATTTTGTAAGACATCTTGGTAGCTATAAATCTCATGTCTGAGTTTTCCTGGAGATGTTCTCTGTGTGAGATCCTCCACTTCAGGAGAGAGCAGTATTAAGGGGATCAAAACTCATGTTGTCTCTGGCAATGACTTCCACCCTATTCTGTCAGAATATCCCAAAATTCCTAGTTTTCTAGGGATATGACCTGAGATCTGTTACTGTTTTTCATGAGCTGGGTAAAACCCATGTAGACAAAGCATAAAGCTCTCCCTCACGAGACCAGCCCTCAGCCCTTCTGTACCGTTGGTTTGTGTGCAGCTTCCCCTGCAGTCCCCCTCACTGTGTCATTCACAGCACAGTAGTACAGGGCAGAGTCTGACAGCTGCACTGAGGACTTCTGCAGGTGGAAGGAGCTGTTGCTCTTATGGAGAGTGGCGTGGAACCCTTGGTGCTCTGTCCTCTTGTTGTCTGTGGCAGTCCACAGGAGTAGCTGAGGCCCTTTCTTCGGATATTGCACATACCAGAAAAGGGAAGGACTTCCATAAGTAGTCTCATAGGTGCAGCTCAGCTTCACAGGCAACCCTTCTGTAGAAGTAACAAGACCTTCTGTCTGGGTCACGGAGTCCCCATTGCTCCTCTCTGAAAATAAAAAAAAAAAAGAAGAAGAAATGACTTCTCTATGTGAAGGCAATAGCAGAGACTTCCATAGTTGTAAGAAAACGACATCATCATTGATTAGACAAATGTAACTTACTGAGCATTAAGAGGAGCAGCAGAACTGAGCAGATGTCAGGAAGCATGTTCATAGAAGCCAGTGACACTTGGTTCTTGACTTCACCAAACTCACAGGCAAGCCTCTTCAGAACCTCATTGAAACTCCTCACTCATAAAAAAAGATCTTCTGCACAATGACAGTCTATCATGTGAAGCCACCACATAGGTGCAGACATTAACCACAGCTGAAGAGACAGCACCCTCTGCTGATTTCCCTTCAAACTGCACACAAATGTCTATACAACACTTAGTCAATAAACTTGAAGCCTCACCCAAAGGAGACAGGTCTCAAGTCTCTAGTGGATGTCTGAAATCACCAATGTTACTGAGCTATATGTATCCTGGGTATGTAGGGTAATGAGTGTACATAAAGAATACACATACATACATACACATGCACACACTTCTGATAAAATTTATCTACATTTCCTTGTTCTATTGTTTTTTGGGAATGTTTTGTGAAATATTTGTTTATACTTACTTGCTCCCTCTACTTCTTTTAGATACATACACTCTTCCTTACCAACCCAGTTTTGTGCCACCCACATTTCAATCAGCACAAGGTTTGCAAACAGATTTTTTTATATTCTCTTTTATTTAATTTTTTATTTTTTTTATTGAAAAAATTCCTGCTTCCTCCCAGCCTCCCATTTCCCTCCCCTCCTCCTGCCCTTCTCCCCCTCTCCCCACTCTTCTCCCCCTCCCTCTCCAGTCCGAAGAGCAGTCAGGGTTCCCTGCCCTGTGGAAAGTCCATGGTCTTCTCCCCTCCATTCAGGTCTAGTAAGGTGAACATCCAAACTGGCTAGGTTCCCACAAAGCCAGAACATGAAGTAGGAACAAAACCCCATGCCATTGTCCTTGGCTTCTCATCAGCCCTCATTGTCCGCCATGTTCAGAGAGTCCGGTTATATCCCATGCTTTTTCATTCACAGTCCAACTGGCCTTGGTGAGCTCCCAATAGATCAGTCCCACTGTCTCGGTGGATGGGTGCACCTCTCGTGGTCCTGACATCCTTGCTCATGTTCTCCCTCCTTCTGCTCCTCATTGGGACTTCGGGAGCTTAGTCCGATGCTCCAGTGTGGATCTCTGTCTCTATCTCCATCCATCGCTAGATGAAGGTTCTATGGTGATATGCAAGATATTCATCAGTATGGCTATAGGATAGGGTCATTCCAGGTTCCCTATCCTTAGCTGCCCAAGGAACTAACTGGGGACATTGCTCTGGACACCTAGGAGCCACTCTAGGTTTATGTCTCTTACCAACCCTAAGGTGGTTCCCTTAATTAAGTTATGTGATTCCCTGGCATTTGTTCAACTATGTTCATAGCAGCATTATTTGAAATCGCCAGAACCTGGAAACAACCTAGATGTCCCTCAATGGAAGAATGGATGAAGAAAGTGTGGAATATATACACATTAGAGTACTACTCTGCCATAAAAAACAATGACTTCTTGAATTTTGCATGTAAATGGATGGAAATAGAAAACACTATCCTGAGTGAGGTAACCCAGACCCAAAAAGAGGATCATCGGATGTACTCACTCATAATTGGTTTCTAGCCATAAATATAGGTCACTGAGTCTATAATTTGTGATCCTAAAGAAGCTAAATAAGATGGTGAACCCAAAGAAAAACATATAGTTATTATCCTAGCTATGGGAAATAGACAAGATTGCTGAGCAAAAAATTGGGATCTTGGGGGTGGGGTGGGATGGGGGTAAGGGGAGATGGGGAGAGAAAAGTGAGAAGGGGAGGATGGGGGGAACTTGGAGCAATGGATGATTGGGGATAAAACAAGGTTTGCAAACAGGTTTCAGTGTCCATACACTTTTAATAAATAAAAGTAGGCTACTGGGTGCCTACTGAATTTAGTCTAGACCACAAGCACTCACAGGTGTGTGACAGTTTTTGTAAATGAATCATGTTGATACCCTTATAGTGATGGCTGTAATCAGAAACCCCTAGACTCAGACATTTGTTCTTGTGTCATATAGAGTCACATGCAATGTGTAAGGCTCTGTGGTAAATGCTCAGATCAGGAAAAGTTGCTTTCAAGAGAATGGAAAGCAGATAATTCCCATGACTGCTACTCCAAGTCTTTGCTCCAACCATCTTGACCCAGGCATTTGGAAGAAGAGATCAACCAGGAAATGGAAAACTGATGCATTTTCATGATGAGTAAAGTTGGTTGAATATCAGATTCCCAGTGCTTAGATTTATTTTACACCCCACATCTTCCTGTTGATCCTCCATGTAGATGTTTGACCCTATCCTCATATGTCTGATGCACAGACAGTTGGAATGAAGGGTGTTCAGAATATGAGGATGCTCTTCCCTTCAGGCTGAGACACCTGGAAACTTCTCTCTGTGTTCTCCATCTTCTGGTATACATCATTTATCTGTCTCACAGATATTTAGTATTGTCTACCACTGGTGCAAAGAAAATCATGTATCAAATAAATTGCTTTAATCCGAGTTTCCAAAGAAATCTTTCACCCATTTTGCTTGCATGTTAAAATGCTTATGAATTAATTTTCTGACTTTGGAGAGTTTAGATTTTACTTAATTGTGATTTGGGTCCTTTTGCTATTAGGATCCAGAATATGGAGGAAAAATAAGACTGCCCAGGTTATAAACCTGCTTCTGATCTGTTGGCTTTTCTATTCCATAAAGATAAATATTTTGGAGATTGTCAAGTGTTTTTTTTTTTCAACTCTTTGACATTTCCAAAAAGTTCCCCAGAGCAGGTATATAAGTTTGCTGGTCTTTGAGCTGCATGCGGAAACTTTTAAGAAAAACTCAGCTCCTCAGAAAACTCTAAGTGCTTTGTCTGCCATTGTGAAAAACATCTCAGGTAAACACATTCCTGAAAGAATGCATCCTCTGGAGAAGATCTAACATCCAATTATACACATGTCTTTGACTGCAGAGAGCCTGTGTAAACTAGAGTGTGTCTAAAAGCATGCTCAGCATTTCTGAAAACATGTCTATTAGCTCCCCTATTCAGAAGAACAGTTTACTTATTTACTAAGCATGAGTATTTCCAGGATTTTGTTTTGTTCACAAAGTTAATATGAAGAATAAATGGGAAATAAATAAGAAAGTATTTTGTGAATTTAGTGGCACTATTGAAAGTTCTTTTTACCCATTGGTTATTTCTCAGAGTTGGTGATTAAGTGGCAGTGCTTCCCAAACGAGGGAAGAAATAGACATTAACTAGAATGACCTGGGATTATTCTATAAAAGATTGATTTCTTATATTTTATATGTAATGGTTGCTTTCTTCCTGAAAGCATGATTGTGTATCATGTGCTTACATTGCCTTCAAATGCCAGAGGAGGGCACTGAATCCCCTGGAACAGGACAAAGAGTATGTTGTGTGTGCGCTGACACAGGGGTGCTGGGAACTGAAGGGTGCGTGTTTTCTCCAAGAACCATGCATGTGCTTAACCCCTAAAGTCTCTCCAGGCCCAAACAGTGATACTAAAGAAAAAAAAACATTATTAAGAGGCATTCTGGGGAAGAAATAAGATAGAGTAAAGCATTCAAATTATGTCAACAAGAAGAAAGGAGGAATAAAGGCAAATCTGCTCATACTAAAGTGTATTTTCTAAACTTTTTTTTTTTGGCATAGACTTAACGGGAAGAAACAGAAAGGCAAATATAAATGGTAGAGGCATTGAGAGGCCTATAAAGAGATTTAGTTTTAGTTGCATAGGCAAAAGAGCCAAAAAAGGGTACCATGCAAACACAGATATTGTTGATGTTATTCTTCATATGAGGATATGTTATTCTTCAGGGTATGACATAGATTATTAGGATGAGACACTAAAAGCTGGGAAGCCAATAAAACAATGAATCAGAAAACTATGTGTGATTCACTGAGAGTCTGATCTGGAGGTGGTACACAGCAGGCTAGGCAGTAACGTTCAAGCATAGAACTCAGAATACAGCAATAATGTAAAAATGTATAAAAGTAACTGCTCCTTAGGAAGTGTACATTTGTAAACTGTCTTAAATAAGAGCACACTGAGGAACAGCAAGCTGATGATCATAGACTGAATATTATCTATATGTACTTGGTGGGGCAGGTAAGTTATTCTTAACTGCTGTTTTTTTTTTCTTGTGTAATACGATATGTTACACAAATGCATTACCTTCTCACTATCAATGACAGTCCATCAAAAGTGTCAAAATCTGAAAAAATAGTAAAGTCCAGTCATTTTTGTTTATGAATATTTAATGTGTTTGCCCATCATACTGAGATGTTGAACAGGTTCCTTCCTCTTCACTGTGACCAAATACTTATTAACAAAAATTAGGAAGTCTATCACAGTTCCCCCTTATCCACACACATACACAAACTCCTCTCACTTATACATCCATACACACCACACACACACACACATATCACAAAGTTTTTAATATTTCTTAAAAACAAGAAATTTTAATTTTTGTTTAATTCAAGTTCTTGGCATATTGAGTTATCTGTCTTAACTAAAATCTCAGATGTGATATTAAAAGCTGGCTTTGTGGGCTTAAGAGAGTGCTAAGGAGATAAAGCACATCCTGCTACTGAAGAGGACCTGAGTTAGATCTCACATTGGACAGCTCACAAATGCCTTTGTTCCATCTCCTCTGTCTTCCACAGGCACCTCTAGCCATGGGCACATACACATAATTAAAATTTAAATCTTAGTAACAAGTTAGCTTTGTTTGATACAAGTGGGTATATTTACCATCTGGATCAGAAGTCAGAAGTTCTGTTTGAAAGTGAACTGGCTTTGACATGTATTTTGTTTTTAATATTTGCCATTTAATTTGAAATATGAAACATTGAAAAGTAATTTTCTAAATGATTAGTATGAGTAGTATATAATTCTACAAGTCAAATCTGAATTAGTATTACATGAATAGATTTCATCTATTATATTGTTAAATCAGCGTGAAATGTGTGCAGTTTTAGAACTTAATTCAAAACACATTTGCTTTTCTGGTAAACAATGAGAAACATAAGCTAACAAGTCAGATTTGGTTGTTTTTCCATAAATTTCTTGCCTAATGGTCTGTATTGGAATCTAATCCAGAGAAAAACACTTTATCTGGTGTCAATTTCATTATATAAACAACATATATGACTTTAAGGAAGTTGATGTCTTCTCAGAATGACATATTTTTCTCCTATGTCAAGAGTTGCTCCAAATAAAGAGTTGGTCTTAAATACTTAGCAGCTTCACAAATACTTATTCCATTGTCATTTTGACTTCCTAATTCTTATTAAGGGTACCTTCTATTTTGGAATGGATGGCTATTATTGATATAAATTACCTCTGTATTTTATACACTTTGTGATGATTGTTGCTAAGCAGAATGGGTAGAGACCCAGGAAATCACGCAGTTCCAACCTAGAGGAGCTATTTTTCTATATAGTTAGAAAGAAGAAGGAGAAATAGGAAAGTTAAAGAAAGAGGAAGAGTTAAAAAAGAAGAGAAAGAATAGATTTGGGAAGAAGAGGAGTGAAAATATTGGACATAACTAGTGAGTAATAGAGCTTTTGCTTGAATTTCATGTTGTATTTTCTCCCATCGGGCATTGTTGTCGCTGCTTAGAGTAAAAGAATAAGGAAAGATGGAAGATGCCTGTGAGCAAACAAGACACAGCTCAACTTTACTAGCTCTCTGGGGCCAAAGCACAGCAAAGCTTTCCTTGTCCCAGTCCTCAGGTATATAGAGATACAGATTTTTGAACCGTGAGGATGATACACATCCATTAAAAGCTAAAAGCAAAAAAAAAAAAAAAAAGCTAAAAGAAACCCCCATGCTTACAGGAACTAAGAACATTGCACCTGGTTAGAGTCCATCAGGAACAGAGTTCATGTAGAGCTTGATATCAAAGTCTAATGCTTACAGCTGCTGGGAGCAGAGGAGTCATGCAGGTGCTCATGAAAGTTTCTAAACACTGTCCAGGTGTTTAGAAAAAAATTTTGAGGCTCTATTGTCTGACACTACTAGGCTTTGTTATTACAGAATGAAAGGACTCAGAGTTAATAAGTTTCATTAAATCTCAGAAGGAACTTTGGATCTTTTAAGAATATGCGAAGAATGTTCAACTATGGTGATATTTGACATTGGAGTAAATGGCTTTGTTATTAGGATATTACTACAAGTGTCAAAGGCAGAATACTATGTATTAAAGTGATATGTTTGGATGTCAAGTTATTCAGTCATAAGAAAAGTGAGAAGTGAGAAGTTTGGGGCATAGTGGTAAATGTATATACCAGGGCATGTGGGTCTTTGAAGTTATTGATGCTCTACTCCTGGCTCCAGCTCTACTTTCTGATTATGAGGATATGAACAAGCAATTCTGCAATTCCCACTTAAGGAAGCAGGACTACCTCAGGTACTCTGCTGTGTTGATATGATAAGCTAATAGACACTGTAGACATATCATTTATCGATCATCTATCATCTATCTATCAATTGTCTATCCATTTATTTACTTACTGACTTACTTGCTTGCCTGCTTACTTAAGGAAACACAACATCCAGGCCTTACTAGGCAATTGATGGCTTTTTTAATTAATAGTGAAGAGAAAGAACAATAAAAAAGTAAATGTGCAGCATGATTAATAAAAACTCAGGGTCAGAAATTAGTGTTCAACCTGAAGATACAAAAAGCAAAATAGCCAGTGACTGTCTTTTACCTTGACTTTAGTCTTAAATGATGATCCTACCTTCAGGAATCTCAGAATGAGAGCCATCTCACCCTGTATTATTTTCTTCTCTAGAGTTGGGGATCAATGCATGCACCACTGGGATTAAAGGTGTGTTACCATAACCTGGTCTGTAAAGCTGACCAGTGGGACTGTTTTACTCTCAGATCTTCAGGCAGTCTTAACTTATTAAAATGCATTTGAAATGCCACTACTAAATGTGTTTAAAGGTGCAGACACAAACTGCATAGTTAAGGCCGGGATGCTGTGTTTTCTTAAGGAAGCAGTTGTAGTGGGAGCAGCGGGCTGCGTTCCTGCCACCCAGCTCCCAGCCGCCCAGCTATCTTATGCTGCGAAATAACAACACACAAATTGTAGTCGTTTAAACACTGCTTGGCCCATTAGCTCTAGCCTCTTCTTGGCTAATTCTCACATCTTGCTTAACCCATTTCTAATACTCTGTGTGACACCACGAAGTGGTGGCTTACTGGGAAAGATGCAGCATGTCTGACCTGGTGGCTGGCTCCATAGTGTCTGACCTCACTTCCCTTCTTCCCAGCATTCTGTTCTGTTTACTCCACCTACCTATTTATCAGTCCTATCAAAGGCCAAGGTAGTCTCTTTATTAACCAATGAAATTAACACATAGACAGATGACTCTCCTCCATCATTTCCCCTTTTTCTTTTTAAATAAAAAGAAAGGCTTTAACTTTAACATAGTAAAATTACATATAACAAAACAGTTATCAAGCAAGAATTACAGTTACAATATTTATATCTACTTTACCTTTTATCATAACTAAGGAAAACAATAACTATCTATCTATTCTTCAACTCCATCAAATACTCCAGAAGGATATAATACTACCTAAGTAAACAAGAAATAAGCAACTTCCAAAACTCTAGAGATGATAGAGATATCTTGCTGCCTGTACAGTCACCCAAAGTTCTTTTGTACCATTGGGGCATCCATCTTTGGCCTAAAGGCCCAAAGTATCTGGCAGACATTTACATGAGGCAGGAAATTTCAAAGGCAGTTCATTCACTGTCTTCTGTGTCCTGCAGAATGTCTCGCAGACTCTTTCATGAATCAGGAACCCTGAAACATCATCTCACATTTAGGCATGTTCAGTAGTCCTCTCTCTGCGGGTTCTCTGTGTCCAGTTTATGCAACAGTCCAGGCAAAAGAAGTTTCATGCCCAAATAGCTAACCAACTCCATAAGGAGCCTCTTCGATGCCCATCTTCCTCTTGAAGTAGCTTGGTGCTGCCAGGAGCAGACATGTCTCATTGTCATAAAAAGCCTTAAGCTATTAAAATATTTTAAATGCCATATTCTGTAGTCTTTGAAAGATATGAAGAATGCCTATCTGAAATACATTAACCAATACTCAGAAGTCAGATATAGGCAGATCTCTATGAGTTCAAGGCCATCCTGGTCTACAGGAGCTAGTTCCAGGACAGCCAGGGCTGTTACACAGAGAAACCTTGTCTTAAAAAACAACAACAACAAAAGACCACATAAAAAAATAAAGAAAATACAGGCAGTAATGAAGAGGGGTGCTGGAGGGAACATCAAGGGATTGAGGACACAGTGGCTCTTTTATGCTGTTGACTAGTATGGAAATTAGTGAGAGGATCTTCAAGAGCAATATTACAGCCACAAGTAGTTTTTATTACATTTATTCACTAACATGTCTGTGCACACATAACAATATATGTAATGATCAGAAGACAATTTGTGCAGTCACTTACCTCTGTCCACCACATGGATTCCAGGGACTAAAGTCAGGTTGTCAGGGTTGGTGACAAATTCCTTTACCCACTCAGCTGTCTTGATGAACCTCACAAGGAAATTTTTAAAATTGCAAATCCTATAGCAAAGCAAACCTCTGAGTGTGTAAGTTTGTTCTTTACACATATAAACTTGGAAATAGCAAGAATTATATTCCATTTATGGTCTTTGTTATAAAAGAGTGAAAATGTTTCCTTGAACAAAGGTTTTAAAAATCTTTTCTTCTTCATGGAAAACTTAGGTTAAGTTTCTAACTTTCTTCTAGAACCCAGGTGAAGGTCAAGATCAGCTGCATCACAGTGAACACTGCTGTAGCAGCAGGAATCAAGTTCAAAAGATGGACCAGGACTGTGAAAGAATCTTGGATATTTAAAGATTACACTTCAGTGACTGTTATAGCTGTGACAGTAAGTATTGGTTTCTGTTTGCAGCAAACTCCTTGTATGTCCAGGGGGGCTGCTGGTCTTGGTCCTTCTTGGCTGATAACTAGACTTCAGAGGAGGGGTAACAAAGGTGGATAAAGAAAGACTGAGCTTTGGAGAAGGCAGAACCAGGAGTATAAACATGACTGGTGGTGACCTATTGACCTTTGTGCACCTATCTTCTGATTGAGACTTTAATTACTTCTGCTGGCACCATACTTTCCAAATGCCAATCCAAGTGTCGAATTGCATATTCCTAAATTGAAATGATTCACAGCAGTTTTAAACACAGAAATAGATTGCTATACATTTCCCACATCTCCAAATTGTTTTAGTAAAAACAGCAAACCTTACAATCATGCATACAATATTTTATTACAGACATATACTTTAAAAACACAGAGTTACACTATCTTAACATACACATATATATTAGAAATGAAATTTTGGAAAAGGAATGAAAGGGAATAACAATGAGGAGAAAATCAAAAACAATGATAACTTAATTAGCAAATGTTTTAAATTTTAATGGAAATTTTGTATTTGAGTTTAATTATATTAATTTGGATAAATATACCTAAAGGATGCTGTAATTTGACATAAAGCAAATATAACTGTCTAAAGCTTTGGGGTTCCACTTTCTAATTTGTGTATTTATGGAACATTGGTCACACTTACAGAAGAAGAAATCATACTGCATTGCTCACATATGATCTTGTGCCTTAGGTGTATGAACAGAATTTCTATGAGGTCACAGCTGTTCTTGCTCCAGCCCTGATCAGTGAGCTCCAGAAAGGAAACGCTTTGGTAATACAGGCTGCTTCTCCAAATAGTCTGTCTCAAATGAGCAGACAACATGAGGAATGACAGGCTGCAGACTTGGATGCAGCCCCTTGCAGCTGCCCATGATTCCTCATTATAATCCCCTCTATAAACTTCAAGTATTCCCTCCTTCCTTGCAGACCTCCATGTCCTTTGTTAGATTGTGTATCCATCACTGAATTTGTTTTATTTGTTGAGGTCAGGTTCTGGTTCTTCCCTGCCTTCTGTGTCTTTACTTTCTGCACACAATGTAAGAAAGCAGCCATGGACTGGAGCAATGACAGCATTACAGCTCCCTTTCCAGTTGCTGTGACAAAAGAGACAGCCTGGGCATGATCACTCAGAAGGAAGAGGATTCACTTGACCTGACAATTCCAGGTTAAAGTCCTTCATAGTGTGGAAGTCACAGCAGCAGAAGCTTGAGTGAACTTGTCGCATCGCACCCATAATTGGGAACAAAGAGCCCAGAATGATTCCGTGCCATGCTCTACTCGCTCTCTACATTCTATTCAGCGTGCAGGGGCAAACTCTGGATATGGTTATGCCCATGTTCAGGCTGTGTCTTCACATGCCAACCTAATCCAGGTGACTCCTTATTGAGAGTCTCTTCGTGGTGAGTCTACCCTGAGTCACGTTGACTAAACTAACCACACAGATGGAAAGTGTTTCTGAGGCTCTTGGGGCACTAAGTGCAAACTGTCATGCTTCCTTAACACTAACCTTCAGTCTGATAAGGAAAGAAGTCAACACTTCTCCCTCTAGTGCACACTACAGAGGCACCAACTGCAGTCAATGTTTATGTGGAACTGAGTTGTATCTTCAAATCTCTTGGAAATAATCAGTCAGTAGAAAGTGAAGTCTACAAAACTACCATAAAGGAAGGAACCATGATTCAGCAATCATTTTATTCTTTTTTATGCTGATATGTCACCTTACATGGGATTCGTGACCAAATGTCTGTACACTGCAGATAGGGCACCAATGATAGACCAAAATAATGATTCCAGAGAAGTCCAACTTTAAGTTTATTTAGGTTACTTACAGGAGCATGGCTGATCTAAAGTCAGTCAGCTACAGCCCTCCCAGCATCTTACAGGTTTGCATTCAGCTCCCCCTGCAGGCTCAGACACTGTGCACTCAGAGCACAGAAGTACACAGCCGAGTCACTCCAGTGCACAGAGGCTTTCTTCAGGTGGAAGGAAGAGTTACTCCTCTGAAAAACAGCCTCAAAGCCATTTGCTCCATGAACCAGAGTTTCTCCTGAAAAGTACCTGAGGAGAAGCTGGAGGCCCTGGCCAGGGCGCTGCATGTACCAGAAGAGGTAAGGAGCTCCAGGAAAAGAGTAGTTGCATCTGAGCTCCACCGAGTCTCCTTCACAGACAGTGACATGGGCATCTGGCTGTGTAACTGACTGTGCTTGGATGTCTCCTGAAAAAGAATCAAAGGTAAGTCAGTAAATGTGATGCAGATTTCATGGAGAAAATTATTCTTACTAAAATTCAAGTGAAAAAAAAAAGCAGTGAATCATGTGCATATTAAAATAATCAGGACATTTTACTCACCCAGGAAAAAAGGTATGCCTAGGAACGAGATGAGGACTTTAAGCATTGATGAGCACCGGAGACACTTACAGTGCCTTTTTGGAAAAGCTTGCCACATGGTGGAAAGTGGCTGCCGTTCCCAGTTCTTGAAGATGGAGACAAAGAACAAAAAGTTGACGAGACACCTTCCTTCTTTAGATAAATTCTAGAAAACAAACAACCTGCAGAAATGGTCCTAATTCTGGGAACTTTCAGGCCTCTGACTGTCTTCACTTTTTCACTCATAAGATGTTCTAAGGACTCTGTCAGATACAGGGTAGCAACTGAGTTGAAAGTGGGGATCAACTGCAGAAATCAATGAGGCAGCGAGTCTGTACAACGTCGCCCTCTGGTGGTCAGTGCAGGATAAAAGCTCTGAAGGAAATCCATGTGTTTTTTCTATTTAGAGCACACCTCGTGTTTCTAAGCGAATCTGTGGTGTGTTTAGTCCTAACCTAAAGAAAAATAGACCATGAATAATGAAAGGGTGATTTTCTTTTGCAAAAATGATCATATGATAAAACTATTAAATTTGGAGGCTGTTAAAACTTGAGTGTAAAAGCGTAATAAGCTGCAAGTAGACCTGCTGCCTGAAACATAGTCAAAACCCAAAGACTGGATCTTTAAAGTGTGTTTTGTCGGACCAGGAAGGCAATCATGGAGCCAGCCGCCAGGTCAGACATGCTGAATCTTTCCCAGTAAGCCACCACTTCGTGGTGGTACACAGATTATTAGAAATGGGTTAAGCAAGATGTGAGAATTAGTCAATAAGAGGATGAAACTAATGTGCCAGACAGTGTTTAAATCAATACAGTTTGTGTGTTGTTGTTTCTAATGTAAAGCTAACCATGCAGAAGGGACAAAAAGCAGGCCTGCTACTCCTTCTACAGGCAATGAATACTCTGCCTTCTCAGACATTTCCTCATTAGTATTTTTGTAGAAAGCCAGAACAAGAGAATCAATTTTTTTGAAGTTCAGTAGTACCCTTTTGGCCAGATGGTTTTTTGATCTGAATTATGCTTCTCACTTTCCTCCCCTTCCGCTCCCCTCTCTCTATCTCATTTCTTCCTCATCTCTACCCCCAGCCCACCCCTTGTTTAACTCAGAACAAAAAATTATTAGCAATGTGTTTTCCTGTAGATTCCTTCTTAGAGAAGAAGCATCTATGCCTGCTTTCAAAATTCAGATGCAGTGCCCTCTCACTGCGCCCCTACCACAGCCATCACCTATGCAGACACATCTTTGCTGTCAGTGGGCATCCAATCAAGGGGAGTTCTGGTAGGATATAAAGATAGTGACTTTGATGAAATGAAAAAAAAAAAAACAAAAAGGACACATAAACTACCACTTTCAAATACTAATCCTTCCCTTAAAATATGAAATAAACTTCTCTATTTCAAGCAGAATTGTGAAGGTTCAGTGACTTTAGATAATCACCAATGACAATGCAGTATAGAGAAAAGACATCTTTTGTTCTGGAAAGAACTGGGATGACTCACCATCAAAGAAACGGTAGACTGGAACATCTGCAGATGGAACTAGGCTGACTAATGAACATACTTATAACACACACGCCATGAAAGGCTTAAATTTAAGAAAACAGTAAATAAAATTTACATGAAGCATGGACTTCTTAGGGGGAGTATCAATGAAGCACAGCCCAGAGAAACAGAAACCATGGGAACAGCTTGACCTGGACACATTGGTATCCAGCAGTTTTGAATGGGTGGATGTTGGGTAGTCTAATGAAGGTAGTGTTGACTGTGGCCAATAGCAATGGCATTCTTCTCAAAGAGAAGTTTTTCTTCCCACTTCAGCTTTAAGACATCTGGAACTAAAAGGAGATTAAACACTAAGTCGAAACAAGTAGTACTGTGAGATAAAGGAGGCATTTTACAATGAGTAAAGGGTCCCTGGTCCAGAAGAGATGAAATTTTCTGTCTGTGCACTTAACAAGAAAATAAAAAAAAATGAATGAAGCAAAAGCAGAGACAATAAATAAGATAAATCTACAATCAGAGTTAAAGATGCAATGCTCACGTCCAAGTAGATAATATTACAAGGTAAAAGCTGGGACTAGATTAGAGCAACCAATTAGACCAAATTGACATCTGTACTGATCATTACACTCACCAATGCAGTGTGCTTTGTGCCAGTGTTCAACGTTCTTTTAGGCAGACCATAGTTTCAGACAGTTCAAAATACACCAGTGAACCTGAAGGATTGGAGTTACAAGCCATGTGTTTGCTGGCCACAAAGTGATGTAGAAATCCGTCAAATGCAGGACAAGAAGCAAAATATCACCAAGTATTTGAAAATTAAGTAACACATTCAAGTAAACCACAGGTAAGGGTAGAGTAAAAGGAGAAGTTAGAAAGTATTTTGATCTAAAGTTTGGTAACGCATAGCCTAAGGATATGTTTTGCGTATAGCTAACACAATTTACAGAAGGAGATGTGCAAGATTTCAGGAGAGAAGGAAGATTTCAAACCATCAGTGGACATCTACCATGAGACTCATGCTCCCTCATCCTTGCCCATTTTCCAATTCATTTCTATTTAAATATTTTATGTAATATTCATTGATGCATATAATGTGTTTGATCCAATCCACTACCATTTCTTCTCTTCCAATGCCTCCTTCCCACTTTTCCCTTCCAGCTTCATGTACTCTGTGTGTGTGTGTGTGTGTGTGTGTGTGTGTGTATTAAATCAATATCCAGTGAGTCCACCTAGTGATCCATCTGTGTGCACAGTGTGGTATCATCCCACTGACTAACTTCTTAGGACCCACATCCTTGAAGAAAAGAGACCCTTTCTCTCTTTTTCTCAATTGAATTAATTATTTGATATAAGTAGCTTGAAAGAGAAAAATCTGATAGTAATGCAAATTTATTAGTTTTTATGGTGGGTATTAGCATTGCATATAGTTCCTTTCCTTACTTTCATTTTATAGTCTGCATTTGTCAGTAAAACGTCATTTTTTAAATAATTATGTGTATTGAATGGTGGAGTTCTAGACTCACTTCATAGTGCTTCTCTTTCAGTTCAAATGTTTTGCTTTTTATATTTAGTGTAATTATTTAGGATCTAGCTTGATATTTGCTTTGCTTTTGAGGAATTTTATTGATGTTTTGCTTTTCCACCTAGGCTTTATTCTGACATTCCTTTGTTTCTGGTCTTTATGAAGTTTTATGATATTCTAATTCAAACAATTATAGTATTAACTTTTTGTTGTTATATAAAAACCCCAATGCCATATATAGATACAACTCTCTGTACGTTGTCGTCAGAAAGGCCCCGGAGTGTCAGGAGCCGTTTCTTCCTAAAAATTATTACAGGAACCATTGCCCTGGGGAGTCTGCAGAGAACCCCACACCCCCAATTGTATTGAGAAACTGTTCTATTGACAGAGCCTACCCCACACTCAATTAGCTGTTAATAGAGAGCTATCTGTTAGTGAAACCCGCCCCACATTCCAAACTATCTAGAGAACTAGGTGTGCCAACTCGTGACTTCCTGCCCTACGTGACCTAACCGAACTTAAACACCTGGCCTATGTGACCAACTTGAACCACGCGGCAAGAGTCCAGGCCCCTGTGCCCCCCTCCCCAAACACCTTATCCTATATAAGCTGTAATCCTGTCTCTAATAAACTGAGGCTTTGACAAGAACCCCGTTTGGCCTCCTTCTTCTCTCTTAGCCCATTACCTTCCAGATAGTGCCTCTCCGTGACCCTGGAATAACTGAACTGCCAGGTGGGTTACAGACCCTAGACTAAGTAACCCGCCAAGGCAATCTGCACCGGAGGCCACTAAAAATTGAAATTTATCCCAGTTCTATAGTTTTGACTCCATATCACATTGCACTCCTGGGAGGAGGTGATACAGTCATCTTGAAGAACTCTGCATATACAAATAATAAAGAATAATAACTCGTTGGGCACTGAACCAGATCCACTTCATATGTATAATATAGGACTGGAAAACACATCTGAAATTGAAATGAATCTGATTCATAAAACAAAGTTCATAATATTTTTGTGGTATGCATTTTAATTTACACAGCACAGTTTGTGGGTTTCCAAAACTAGGTCACAATATGTACCCATTCTCTGGCTATTAGCAGGATATCTATTGAAGTTGTTCACTTAAGGTCTTCAAATACATCTTTGACTCCATTTGTCTGTCTCTATTCTTCTGCAAAAGCCATAATTTTGGACTTGCCAAGCTGATGATTCAGTCTCATGTTGTTCATATAGAATTTTTCCCTGCTGAGGTTCTTCATAATAGAAAATCAACTGTATAGTAAATATTCTTGTAATGAACAAATATATTGTTGAACAGGTAACAGACAGTTATTGAAACAGCTAACCTCATGAGACCATTGTGAGCTTTACCTTTTTCTTTACTCCCCTCCCTACCTTTCCCCTCCCATTCAACCTTCTTTCATGGTTGCCATTTTCTCAATTTACTCAGGAGATCTTGTCTTTTTCTATTCCCATGTAGATTAGATCCATGTATGTCTCTCTTAGGGTCCTCATTGTTGTCTAGGTTCTCTAGGATTACAAATTGTAGGCTGGTTTTCTTTGCTTCATATTTAAGAACCACTTATGAGTGAGTACATATGATAATTGTCTTTCAACTTATGGTGGAGAGATTGTGGGGTAAAAGGAACACTCTGGCATTGCTGGTGGGAATGCAAGCTGGTGCAACCCCTTTGGATATCAGTATGGCAATTTCTCAGAAATTGGGAAACAATCTTCCTCAAGACCCAGCAATACCACTTTTGGGTATATATCTAAAGGATGCTCAGGCATGCCACAAGGATATGTGCTCAACTATGGTCATAGCAGCTTTGTTTGTCATAGCCAGAACCTGGAAACAACCCAAATGCCCCTCGACCGAAGAATGGATAAGGAAAATGTGGTACATTTACACAATGGAGTACTACACAGCAGAAAAAAATGACATTTTCAAATATGCAGGCAAATAGATAGAGCTAAAAAACATCATATTGGGTGAGGTAACCCAGACCCAGAGAATAGTTTCTTCTTTATTGTTCTCTGCATTCATTTTTTATTGATTTTTACTGAGAATAGTTTCATATAGGCAGTATGAACATAGATTTTGTTTCTCAATCTGTTTGGTCAATCTGTCTTTTGATTGACTAATTGAGGCCATTGATATTTCATGTTATTGAAATGTGTGTGTATGTTGTGGTCATTGTGCTGCTGATTTTTGTGTTGCTGTTCGTGTTATCAGTGGTACTTGTGTTTTAACCATCATGGATTCATATTTCTTTCTACATTCTCTTTTTCATTCTTGTCTTCAGAACAAAACAATTCTTTCCTATATTTTCTTTGGGTTTTTGTTGTTAAATATAAATTCTGGGGATGAATTTTTATCTCGGAAAGTGTTACTTTCTATTTAACTATGGTGGATAATATTATTAGGAATATTAGTTTAGATTATCCATGTGGTCTTTTAGGACTTAAAAGGCATTGTTCCAGGCTCTCCTGGTTTTCAATGTTTCCTTTGAAAATTCATCTGGTATTCTGATGGGTTTTCCTTTGTTTGTGACTTAAAACATTTTCTCTTATAGCTCCAATATATTCTGTTGTACATTATACTTAGTATTTTAGCTATGATATGCCATGGGATGATTATTTCTTGTCTATTTGGTGCTCTATTTGTTTCTTAAATTTGTATGGGCATTCCTTTCCTTAGTTTAGGGAAGTGTTCTTCTCTGATCTTGTAGATGAACTGGGTTATGACATTGATTTAGGATTATTTTCCCTAGCCTATGTCTATATTTCTATTAATTTTTTCAATGTGTCTTATATTTCCTTGCATGTTCCTTTTTGGTGTTTTCAAATTTAGCATTCCTTGAGGATTTAGTGTAGATCTTCCTCTTTAAGAACTGATATCCTGCCATCTACTTGATTTATTCTACTTCTAAGACTTTCCTTTGAGTTTTCTACTTGGGTTATTAGATTTTTTTTTCATTCTGTCTTCATTCCAGCTTAAGATATCTTCAATGTTTTTATCTCTTTATTGAATTCCATTTTCAGTTCTTGGATTGTTTTCCTCATTTCCAACAGCTTTAAATTTTTGTTTTCTAAGGCATTATTCAGACATTTATTATCATAAATTTTGTCTCCTGAATTTCACTGACCGATGTGTGCATGTGTTTGTGTGTGTTCTTTAAACTCCTCAAATATTTTGATGAAGTTTACAATTGTTCTTTTAAATTCTTTGTCCTGATTCATCAAAGTAGCTCTCATTGACCAATTTCTCCATAGGTTTTTATAGTGAATTCTGGCTTGATATTTCATACTGTTTGTAGTTTTTCAACAGTAACTAAGAATGTGATCATTCGCTGCCGCGTGTCTGCGCCGGTCTCTCCGGGTACGATTTATCTGGAGAAGAAAGGTGTTTTGAAGAGGTGGTACCAGTCACCCAACCTTGGCAGTTCATCACAACTGACAGTTCTCACTTGTTATATGTAATTTTACAATGTTAAAGTTAAAACCTTCCTTTATATTTAGACAGAAAAAGGGAGGTGATGTGTAGTTCCCCTCTGTATGCTGTGACTACCTTTGATTAATAAAAAAGCTGTATTGGGCCTATTACAACACAAAATAGGACAAGGCAGAAATTCCAAGCAGATAGAAGAGGAGTGAGTAGGTGGAGTCAAAGAGAAGCCATGTAGCTGCCAGAGGAGACAGACACCAGCAGCAGCACACAGGAACTTTGTTGGTAGGGCATAACCTCATGGTAATGCACAGATTAATAGAGATGGGTTATATTAACATGTAAGAGCTAACTAGCAATATGCCTAAATGACTAGCCAAGCACTGTTTTACTTAATATGGTTTCTGTGTGATTATTTTGAATCTGGGCAGCTGTAAATGGACTTGCAGTCTCTGCCAACAACATCCTATTAATTTTAACAAAAATGGGGACAATTTAACTGGAGAAGAAAGGTGTTTTGAAGAGGTGTTTCCATTCACCCAGCCTTGTCAGCTCATCACAAGTGACAGTTCTCACTTTTCAGAGTGTTGGCACCCACTGCCTATAGCTGGTTTGGAAGTAACAAAACAGTTTTTTATTGTGATGGAGAGCTTGGATGCAGATGCCTAAGAGAGCAGAGAGATCTTCAAACTCAGAAGTAGTACTGTGTAGAGAGCTTTCCTTATTTGATACTATGGCTTTAAGCCTTTCTGTTTTTACCTACAGCAAAAGATGTAAGAGGATTTAAGCTGAAAAAGAATCCAGCCTGGCCATTTCTCAAATCTTTCCTAAACCAGTGTAGTTCTGTGTAACTACAGTGTAGTCAGTACCACCTCCGTCCTGGAATGTCAGGATGTCAGGACTCTCATTCTTATATATTTCCCTTATAAGACTATAAAATAGTTTAGAAAAACAAAATTAAAAAGATCACAAATTTGAAAGAATTCTCTTACACTGCCAGTAGACTCTTATCACTGAGAGGACATAAGCACCATTCTACCTACTATTGGGGTCTAGAAAACATTTCTGAGGGTTTGTGTCAGGGCTGCAGGTGCCTGCTGCACACTGTGCTTCTGTAGCACAGAAGTAAACAGCAGTATCTTCAGGCTGCACAGCAGTGATGGTCAGGGAACTGCTCTGTGCAGACGTATTCAGAGTCACTCTTAGCCTTCCACTGTGTTTCTCTCTCTCATTTGAACGTACTATGATTAGCATGGCAGGGCCTCTGCCTGAGTCTTGTCTGTACCACTGTAGGGCAACCATGGCTGTTTTGTAACTGCAGTTCACAGTGACATTTTCACCCTCCTGGATGCTCAAGGCCGAAGGATTCTCTTCTCCTAGTTGGCTGGTTACCCCTACATAGACACACAGGACAGAAAACAAAAGTCAGGGGTTACATTTTCAAATGGCATTTCCAGATTAATGAGAAGGCTACATCTCACATATATGTGGACTATGAAGTTTGCTGTCTCTGTTACCCTCACCAGAAACCCAAACTCACGTGTCAGTTGTAGCCATAGTATCACTGTAGACACTCCCAGGAGTCTGTCCATTCTTCCCATTGAAGAGTAGATCACAGAAGTGCAACTCTGGGCCTGATCACAAACTGTGTGGTTTTGGAGCATCTGCCTTGAAAAGTCTCAGAAGCAAGTTGAAATGCCTCCCTCCCCTCCCCTTCTCTTCTCTCCCCAACCTCACCTCCACCCTCCTCTTCTCCATGTCTCTGATTTCAAAGCAAGGTGGTGTGAAGACAAGCCCTGACATCTAGTGGTAGCCCCATCATCTTGCAAAGAGAGCATGCAATGGTAAGGAATGCACTGCTGAGACTGTAATGCTGTTCTATTCTCTGTCCTTATCAAACTTTGTTAGATTTCTTGGGTAGATAGAGAAAGAGAAAGAAAAAAGCAAAGAAATAAAGACTAGAGCCTGACCTCTACAGCAGAGGACACACATCCTCCTAGAGGAAAGGGGGTGTCTGTGTGAGGAAAGGATAGCAGTGACTCTATAATGTTGGGGAGGGTATTGTTTGCATCCATATGGGCTATAACCATTCGGCATTCTTCTTCTGTGCAAAACTAAATGCATCCAAGGAGTCCCAGGACAGTTCCAGGTGCTAACTGCCTACCATGCAACTGAAGGATGATAGGGTAGATCCAATTCTGTGGTCTTTACTCCTCCGGTTATTTCTGTTACTTTTGTTCCTCATCATTTGCTCATCTTAGAATCTTATTGGTTTACTAAGATAATTGTTTATTGTTGGGTAGTTTGTCTATTATTTCCAGAGGTCTCCATATTATTCTGGCTTTCTTACATGTATGCAATATTCTTTTAGAATCTTCTGTAATATAGACTTGGATATCACAGATTGTTATCACTACTTAGGGCAGATCTTCATAACTCTTAATTTTTTTGTAAAAAAAAAGATTTTCTAGATAAACTAATCTTGGTTGATAGCTATTGCTTCCTTTCAGGGCATGAAGCCTGACGTTAGTCTTTTGGTGTTTAGTGTTTCTTGCCTATGTGAAAAACTCAGTCCTTCTCTCTGTGACCATCAGTTTAATTTCTTTGTTCTATACACTTGGAATTTTGACAATCAAGGCATGAAGAAAGCTTTTGATGTACACCTTCATTTTATTTCTTTGTTTCTCTAAATTAACATGGCAATTAACATCTTTAAAGCTACTATGATGTTGGAGACTATGAACCACAACTAAAGCAAAACTGGGTAGAACTATGCTGGAATAGAATGGCAATTGATAGAGATTGATATGACATCCTCCTAAGAATAGAGCCATGAAATCATCATGGCAATTCCTCAGGAACATGGGAATCAATCTTTCTAAGATCCAGCTATACCACTTTTAGGCAAATACCCAAAGAATATTCCATCCTACTATAGAGACACTTACTTAACTATGTATATTGCTGATCTATTCATAATAGCCAGGAATTGGAAACAACACAGAAGAATGGAAAAAGGAAATTTTGTACATTTACTCAACCATTTAAAAGAAACATCATTAAATATTCAGGAAAACAGATGGAACTAGAAAAAAATTCATCCTGACTAAAGAATCCCAGATAAAGTATTCACTTATAGGTAGATATTCATTGTAAATTCATTGACAACCAAGCTACAATCCGTAGAACAAAGAAGGAAAATAAAGTATAGTGGACTAGGAGGAACAGATAGATCTTGATAGGAACTTTAAATAGAATGGATAATTATGGATGGAAAGGGGCTATTATTGGAGAAGCATTTATGGAAGGGGAGAAGTGTGGGGTTGTGGGAGGAAACCAGGAAGATATAGCTAATTTTTTGAAAAATATTTTATTCATTTTACATACCAACCACCATTCTCCCTCCCACCCCTCCTTCTTCTCCCCTCCCCAGCCCACTCCCTATCTACCTCCAATGGGGAGTCAACAAAGTCTTGACAATCAAGATAAGGTAGGACCAAACTCCTTCCCCCTGTATCAAGACTGAGAAAGGCATCCCACCATAGAGAATGGGGTCCAAAATGCCAGCTCATGCACTCAGAATAGATCCTGATCCCACTGCCAGGGACCCCTCAAACAAAACAAACTATACAACTGTTGCCCACATGCAGAGGGCCTAGTTTGGTCCCATGCAGGCTCCACAACTGTCAGTCTAGAGTTTATGACTTCCCAAAAGCTTGGTTCAGCTGTCTCTATAGATTTCCCTGTCATGGTCTCTCTCTTTTTTTTTTTTAAAGATTTATTTATTTATTTTGTACACAGTGTTCTGTCTGCATGTATGCCTGCAGGCCAGAAGAGGGCACCAGATTTTGTTACAGATGGTTGTGAGTCACCATGTGGTTGCTGGGAATTGAACTCAGGACCTCTGGAAGAACAATCAGTGCTCTTAACCTCTGAGCCATCTCTCCAGCACCTCTGTCATGGTCTTGACCCAGCCCTTGCTTATATAATCCCTCCTCTCTCTCTCTCTCTCTCTCTCTCTCTCTCTCTCTCTCTCTCTCTCTCTCTCTCTCTCTCACTCTCTTTCTCTGACTGGACTCCTGGAGCTTGTTCTGTTGCTTGAATGAAGATCTCTGTATCTGGTTCCATCAATTACTGGGTGAAGATTTTTTAATGATAGTTAGGGTATTCACCAATCTGATTACAGAAGAAGGTCAGTTCAGATACCCTCTCTACTATTAGGAGTCTTGTGTATTCCTGAGAATTTTCCTAGAACCAGATTTCTCCTTAACCCCATAATGACTCCCTCTATCAAGATATCTTTTTCAATGCTCTCCCATGTGTGTGGATCATGTGTGGAAGAGAGGAAGTGGATGTTGTGGGAGGGAATAGAGGGAGAAATTAACTAAAATTAAGGGAAAATTGAAGGGGTAGCATGGAAGTAGACACTTTCAAAAATATATGCATACATTCAGGAGAACCTAATGAAACTGTCAAATACTGGGGAAGACAGAGTCAAAACTGGCCATCTCTTGCCGCCAAATGAAGCTTAGAGTACAATGACTGGGTTGCATCTAATAAAGTTGTTGGCCAAAGGGAACCCACAGGAATCCTGCCATTGCTGAAGATAACACACAACTCTTTGAACATGAAGTGGTCAATCAGGAGCAACCATACAGCCTTTAGGCCTATGTTACAGCATCTTTGCTACATGAACATACTCTGCACACCCTCAAAGGGGAAACATAAAGAACAACACAACCACAAACTTTAACAATAGTGTACTGCCTTAAAGATGTGCTAAGGTAATGGTAGCCCATCAGAGGATTTTCTTCTGGTAGGCTTACCCCTGGAATTTCAATTGCAAGTTGTTGCTCTTCCAGCAGAACCCACAGTAAAACATCATTGTCTAGCAGGACACAACTCTTCCCCAAGAAAAAACAGAGTCAAAAGTGATTTTTTTTAGCCCAACCACAAAAGTCAACAGTCTGCTCCACTCTGTCCAAGTGGAACTATCAATGAATATTTTCATAGTTCATGCTCTGGAACTTCCTGGAAGATCTGTTTATATTAAGACAACATCCAAACTACCACAATGCCCGGGCCCTCCCATCATAGATGGCTTTCCTCAGTTATCAATGACTAAAAGAATTCCATGTTCAGATTTTCCTTTTCAGAAGTTCAGTCTAATACAATATTTTCCTATTTTTAATCCAGAAACAAGTATTGAAACTTTTGTCATACTAAATCTTACAGCAAATGACCCTGGATCAGTTACTTTCCTGTTACTGTGATAAATACACAAGCAAAAAATAATCTGATGGAAGACATCATTTGAACTTACAGTTCCAGGAGGATAAAGGTCCATTGTGTCAGGAGGAAGATATGACAGAAACCAGCAGGAAGTGAAGAGATCATATTTTCAACTACAAGTGTGAAGCAGAGATAGTAAACTAAGGCAAAAAGAAGAAGACTGAGGTTGAATATGAGAGGTGAAATGGCCAGAATGGATAGAGGTATCAATAGGGAAAATTATCTTTGATGTAATATTTTATAATTTTGATAGTTCCTATTCTCTTGTATTTTATATAAACACTAACAAAATCATAAAAGCCATCACAATTGTTCATTCCTATTATTTCCAGTATGAGTGTGGGAAGAAACTGTACCTGCCTTCTTCAGAGACTGAACGTCTTCATGTGGCATTTCTACCCTTTCAGTTGAATACAAATCTTGCTCTGTAGGGGCACTTCAATTATATTATAATAAATAAAAACTGCCTAAAGATCTGAGAGTGAAACAGTCCCACTGCTTAGTCTTACAAACCAGATTATGGTAACACACACCTTTCTATCTTTTCATATTTATATCCATCTTTTTTCTTTTTAAAAATTTCTTTCTTCCTTCTTCCTCTCTCTCTCTCTCTCTCTCTCTCTCTCTCTCTCTCTCTCTCTCTCT
>NW_026068236.1:664613-670798 GCF_014885135.2 Alexandromys fortis
CTCCCAATAGATCAGCCCCACTGTCTCAGTGGGTGGGTGCACCCCCCGTGGTCCTGACATCCTTGCTCGTGTTCTCCCTCCATCTGCTTCTCATTGGGACCTTGGGAGCTCAGTCCAGTGCTCCAGTGTGGGTCTCTGTCTCTATCTCCATCCATCACCAGATGAAGGTTCTATGGTGATATGAAAGATATTCGTCAGTAATGCTATAGGATAGGGTCAGTTCAGGTTCCCTATCCTCAGTTTCCCAAGGGACTAACTGGGGACATCGCCTTGGGCTCCTGGGAGCCACTCTAGGTTCAAGTCTCTTGCCAACACTAAGGTGGCTCTTTTAACTAAGATATGTGCTTCCCTGCTCCCCTATCCGACCTTCCTTTATCCCAATCTTCCTGTTTCCCCAAGTTCCCCCAATCCTCCCCTTCTTACTTTTCTCTCCCTGTCCCCCCTTATCCCAAAATAGTCTGTCAAATATGCTAGGCTTGTAACCTGAATATGCATGCCCTAACATTGCAAAGGAACTTTGGGAGATTGTCCAGGCAGCCAGCGGTTTCTGTCATTACTCATATTTTTTGGAAGTTGCTTGCTTACTCAGTTAATATTATTTTCTTCTTGGGTCTCTGAGGGAGTTCAAGATTAGATAGTTATAGTTTACCAGACACAGAAAGTAAATTATGATAGAAAGTGAATTAGGTATAAGATTTTGGACTCACCAAGATAAGATAGATACAAAATATTTTCTCTAAATTTGTCAAATACAAATGGACTAGACATTGTTGACGTATTTATTGCTTGTATATATGATATATAGTCATTGTATTAATTGTATATAGTTTCTTACATTAGTTATAGCCCTTTTTTAGACAAAAAGGGGAAATGTAATGCCACTAAAGTTATATTTTAATAAATGGAGACTGCCTGAAAATCTGAGAGTGAAACAGTCCCACTGCTTAGCTTTACAGACCAGATTATGGTAACACACACCTTTAATACCATTAGCCACATTGACATACACTTTTAATTGCAATAGCCACAATGATATGCACCTTTAATCATAGTAGCCACAATGACACACACCTTTAATCCTAGTAGCCACCCTAGTTGCCATAGAAATTGGATGGTATATGCCTTTAATCCCAGTGGCACACACCTTTAATTGAAGCCCTAGAGAGGAATATAAGAGGTCGTGAGACAGGTCTTAGACACAGTTTCCTTCTGAGTGAGTTTCTAGAAATCAAGATTTCCATTTTTTGCCTGAATAAGGTTTAACACCATATCAATATAATTCAATATAACATCTTATGCAGGAACTTAATATATCAGACATTTTTTCTGAACTTAGCACTCACATCAGATAAAATCCACAGTTCCCAGGAACCAGAGAGGAATGTGGTAATAAGGTCTACACTGTCTTCACCTTTCCTCACATTCATGCATCTAAAGTCAGTCAATGGGTGTGAGAGAACCCATCTCTGCAGGTCTTTGTTCTTGAGGACAAATTCCACTGATGTCTGGAATACTTTGAGGCACCTTTTGTATGGGGGATGGGGAAAAAATCCTGGTATCATTTTGTGCTCTATTTCCTGTCTGGTTTGAAAGTCTCAATGACTTTGACTGTTGCTCACCACACCTCTATGACTCACTTAGTGCACATACAACAAGATTCAGAGCAGGAATTGAGTCTTACTCAAAGCTACCTACATTGACAGTGACACAAACCCTCTCTTTGCTCTCTCTGCCCATATAAGATATTCTTGTTATTGCTTTGGCCAGTTCTCACACTCTGAACACTGATCCTTCCTTTAGCTCATCAATCATATAGTTAGTTGTCTGAGGAGCATGATTGCAGCTGAGAAAAACAATGAAGTGAGAGATATAACTAAAACAGATTCTAACTAACAACTTTCTCGAGACAGTTTTGATGACTCCTTTCTTCACTTTGCAGTTCTATTTCATCACTGTGTTCCAAATATGACATCCACATATCTTAAGAGACTAAAGAAACAGAAGTATATAACCCACTGTAAGGTGATCTGTTGTTATCATATGAAATATTTCATGTATTCATGATTGATAAAAACCAGAACCATTGAATGAAGCTTCAGAGAGCACCATGGTGAACATGCTAAGTGAGGTGACCTTTACAGTACTTTACCTTACAAAGTAATAAATTGAGATACTTATGGTGGCACAAACCTGTAATCCCAGAACTCAGGATGCTAAATCAGGAAGATCATGAACTTTAGGCCATTGTAAGCTCCAAAATAAAATCTTATCTCAAAATACATAAATTAATGAGCATAAATACAGGAAGGCAACAAATGAGACAGCTAACCGATCAAAGGGATAAACTACAAATGAGAGAAAATCTTCTGAACTATTCATCTGACAGGGGGTTGAACTAGTACACAGTAAAATAATCAAACAAAAATTGAGCTATGGAACTGAACAGAGAGTTCTCAAAAGAAGAAATGCAAATGGCTGATAAATAAGGCATTGAACTTTCTTAGTTGTCAACAAGCTGGAAGTTAATCTAATGTGGTACTTCAGCTCACCCCATTCAGAATACTATCATCTCATAATCAAATGACAGCAAATGCTGGTAAAGATGTTGGGAAATAGGACGTCTTCATTCACCCTAGGTAGAAGGAAAAACTGATGTAACAACTCTGGAAAACAGTGTGAAGCATTCTCAGAAATCTGAATGAGGACTTCTTGTAGGGTCCAGCTATGTAATTCCTGGATATATATCTGAAGGATACTTTATCTGACTACAGAGATACTTGCCCAACCATGTTTGTTGCTGTTCTAGTCAAAATTTCTAGGAAATTAAGTCATCCTATATAATCATCAACAAAAGAATGGATAATGACATTCTGGTGAAGAATATATATATATATATATATATATATATATATATATATATATATATATATACATATATATGTGTGTGTGTGTGTGTGTGTGTGTGTCAAAAAATGAAGTGGTAAACAGTGCCTTGAGGAACTGTGAGAGAGGCTCCAGGAAAAAGAGAGAAGGCCTTTTCCCTCAAGTGCATTTTGTTGACTGGATTGTACTTGGACATGATTTCCTGCCTACTATGTTAAATATTTACACTCGGTTTATAAGACATGTTTGCATCTTATATAGCTATAGAACCCAGTCCGGTCAGTGTACCCTGAATGAATATGGACATGGTCTTCTACCTTACTTTGATTCTTTCCCAGTCTACTCTATAGTACATGCCAGGAAATAGTGTTTAAATTGGTCTGTACTGAGAACGTTCTGGGAAAGAACAGCCCTGTTAATATTTACCAGGGATTTACAGATGTTTATTTAGATGTTTTTCTTATCACGTTTTCCTAACCTCAAACAACCTTGACTGGGTCATTGCTTTCTTTGCTATGTTTTTGTATAAAAGTAAAATGAAACTGAAGTAAGGTAGTCTACAGCATTAGACTGTAGTCCAACCTATTCTTTCCAGTTCTGAAACCCCAGGTCCAACAGACAAGATCTGCACAGGTCGACTAAAAAGGCAGCAATATACACATACATATGAAAAGTATTCATTGATTAAGAAAAAATAAATAATAAAATTTGCATGAAAATGGATGCAGTTGGAAAATATTATAGTTGAGTTATGCTACTTTCAGAAACAAACACATGCAAATCCTACCTTGCACATTTTATTTGTATGTATTCATGTGACTCTGAGTATGTATAGATCCCAGGAAGCTAGACAGATGCCCACAGGAGGGAAAGGACTTTAGGAAAGATGAGTGTGAAGATAACAGAACACATGATATGAAAGTAGTAGGGGTGGTACTGGGAGCAAGAAGATTTCAGTAAGAATGGGGACTAGAGAGATGGTGGAGAGGGTAAGCTTGGGCCAGGCTCAACCAAAATAAATATATTAGAAATTGCAATAGAGAAAGGAGGTACTTTATAAGCAAGTTTTTCAAAATTACAAAATAAATATCTTTTTAATGGAAATATTTTAAAAAGCAAGCAAATCACAATGCTGTAGAGGTGATGGTGGGCTTTATGACATGACAGGAGGTGAGACTCAAGGCCACATGCAAGTCTTCCAGCCCAACAAGATAGGCACATACAGAGTGTGTACATTGTTGTAGAACCATCAACATCAGAGAAGTGAAGAGTGGAAAATACTTCACTCAAATCAATAGTGTATCTTTCCATCTAGGACTTGTTATTTTCAAAATGTCAAAATCCTTTCCTGTTGTAATATGGGTGTGGGTTCCTACAGGTCTGTGAGATGAAGACACAACTCACCTTTAAGATGTTGCTAGTCTTTCAGATTCAGGAAGAATCAGCAACTCTAGGGACTGAGACACCTTCCCTAAGCCAAGGGAATTTTTCTTGTTCTCCATAATTACTCCTAAGCAAGTTGATTTCCATATCCTCAAAACTGGACCTGACTGGACCTCCAAAGAAACAATGCCTAATACAAATAAAAGATTTAGGAATAATACAATTTGTCAGATTTTTCCCAAACTAGTTTTGCATATGCTTTGTAACCTTGGGAAGGGCTCAGACAAGATTCACATAGAGGGCAACCAAAAAAAGAAAAGGTAGCCAAGAAAAAGAGATGGATTAGGGCACTCTGGAGCCAGATCAGGTGTAACCCAGTGAGAGCTCTTCCACACTTTCCCAATCAATCAAGTCTTCTCTACTCTTGCTCTTAATTACCATGGCTTATAGGATTAAAAGAGAATTCTGCACCCTGTGATCTGTTCTTTAACTAAGGTCTTGACACGTCCCACTAAGTTTGGGTGCAGGTTGCAGGTGCCTGGGGAGTACTGTGTGTTTCCTGCACAGAGGTAGACAGCTGAGTCACTGGACTGGGAGTCTCTGATGTGCAAGGAAATATGCAGGCTGTCTTTGTTGAGCTGAACTGTGAATCTGCCTTCTTTCTTTTCACCATTAGAGGAGATGGACACCAGCAACATGGGGCCTTTCTTGGGATGCTGTCTGTACCACCAGAAGTACTGAAAATTACGGTCACTGAAAGTACAGTTGAGAGAGGTCATGGCTCCCTCTGAGACACTGAGGGATTCTGGGTTCTGTTGCACTTTCTGCTGGCTGTTCACTCCTAGGTAGAGAGACAAAGGTCAGACAAATAGGACTGGATGCTAATACCCCAGAATGCCTTTTCCATGGGCCTCCCACCTGCTTTTGTTTCAATATGAGAACAATATTTCTAACCTTCCATCTAAAATATGGGAGGGCAATGCCCTCCCATATTGTATTGTTATGTTCCCATAGCAATGGTCAAATTCACCCCTCAGTTGAAGCCAGAGTACCACTAGTGAAACACTTAAGGGATGCATCATTGTTTTCACTGAAGATTCACTCTTCAACAGTAACAAAAGGACTGGCATTCAGGGAGTTGAAATTCTTCTGCTGTGAGATGTTTTTAAAAAAAACCCAAGCTGTTCATCCAATTAGAAAGAAGGTCCTAGTTTTCACAGCTACCTCAGAATCTCTCTTCTTCCCTCTAGCCACACCCACAACACACAGACACAAAGAACCTTGTGAGAAATTGCCTCTGGGTCTCTGAGAAGATGCTGCCCTCCTGTGGATTCACCTTAGTGCCAAAGAAATATTTTAACTGCAGACTCTTCTTATATGAACTACTAAAACAAGCAATAGTTTAGTCAGATGAGAAGACTGAAACATTTGTTCAAGTTTAAGCAAACACTTTTTACCAAATGACAACTTGTTTTCCACAAATAAAAGTTATTTCACTAGTCAGTTTTTCTGTAATATTTCTGAAGAACCTCTCACAATCAAAGAGTTTATGTCCTTTATCTCTTCTTGGTATCAGCTCATACACCGCTATATTGTTCCTTCATCATCAATGTTTATAAAAATTTTCCAGAATTAAAAATATCTGTGAGTTCGAGGCCAGGCTGGTCTAGAAGAGCTAGTTCCAGGACAGGAACCAAAAAGCTACGGAGAAACCCTGTCTCAAAAACTGGTCTTGCTGAACATAGCAGACAATGAGGACTACTGAGACCTCAAGAACAGTGGCAATAGGTTTTTGATCCTACTGCACCTATTGGTTTTGTGGGAGCCTAGGCAGTTTGGATGCTCACCTTACTAGACCTGGATGGAGGTGGGCGGTCCTCGGACTTCCCACAGGGCAGGGAACCCTGATTGCTCTTTGG
>NW_026068236.1:671467-693284 GCF_014885135.2 Alexandromys fortis
GGCATTTCTCTAATTGAGCCATCTCTCCAGTTCCTATTTATTTTTGTTTGTAGTAATATCTATATATTGTTATATAAATAAATATTAAAAATATTGTAATATTTTAATACACACATATCATATATGTTACTCATATTCATGTCCCATTTCACTCTTTGGTACTCAATGATGTACAATTGAGCTTATTCCATAATTTGGTTAATGTGAATAGTACCAAAACAGCATGATCTGCACATATCTTTATTGTCTACTGAGTTTGATTCTTTTAGGCACGCAACTATGAGTGCTAACGCTGGGTTATGTGGAATTTTTTAAATTTTTTATTTTATTTTATTTTATTATTTATTTTAAGTGTTTTCAGCAAAAATATTGCACTAAATTTCATAATGGCTATACTAATTTATATCCTGATAAACTACATATGAG
This sequence comes from Alexandromys fortis, assembly GCF_014885135.2. NCBI lineage: Eukaryota > Metazoa > Chordata > Mammalia > Rodentia > Cricetidae > Alexandromys > Alexandromys fortis. Next base: position 671,894 of record NW_026068236.1, read on the forward strand.
AGTTTATTTCTCATCATGTTCACAATATCATTGCCTTTTGTTTTCTGATGATATTAATTGTTTTGGGTATAAGATGGATTCTCAGCATAGAATTTATTTGGTCAGCTGTTTCTTTACTCTGGTGGTACTAGAAGTGCTTGGATATTCAGTAACAAACATCTGTGACAGGGATACTGGGGATTATCTAGGGCAGGGGCAGTACTGTGCTCCATCCATGAGACAGATAAAGAACAGAACATCCTAGAAAGACAGAAGGTGGAACTATGCAGAAAGAAAAAGTATAGCCTTTATCTATTGGAATGGGAACACTTGTAAGTCTAAGATAATTGGGCTTTGCCTAGGGGGTTTTACTGAGCCCATGTGTCTTCTCCTTTCAACTATTCATCTTGTTTAGGTTACCCACCCATGCCTTCTTACCAGTTCAACTCAAGTTGTCTTCTAGGAAAAAGAAGTTTCCATCTCAAGGATCTTACTTTTTCTTTCCCATCTGTCTGTACTCCTATAACACTTTCTCAGCCCTACCTCCTCAGAGATCAACAGCAACTGCTGTCAAAGATGGAACCTTGATTGCTCTAGATACTTAATTAGGAGATGACCTGGAACTTAGAAGGAATCACACTGGGTCTGGTTCACAGTTTAACTTGGTTTAGGAGTGACAACATAAGCCTCTGTCCTGCATCTCCAGGAGAAATTCTGTTCAGCTATTTGAGATCAACGTGTTCTGCTCCATGGCAGCACAGTCCCCTACCCCCCTTATTTCCAGTGATGGTAGGGACTCACTGTGAGTGCCATGATGGTAGCCATGGTCAAGGGATGGGAGCTCTCACTTGTAAGTGGACTCTGAGTGCTGGATGATCACAGTCTTTTCCAAGTCCTTCTTTGTTATTTTTAGTCAAGTATATGACCTGAGTAGAATGTTTCTCTAATACCAGATGAAAGTCTCAAGGATATATAATGGGGGAGCTGTGATTCATCAAAGGGATCACCTTTCTCACTGGGATGGAGAAAGAACTGAGAATCCTGGACAGACAGAAGACCAAGCTGTGAAGAAATCCAATATCCCTCAGGGATATGAGGAATACTAAGGCTAGGAGGCCACTAAATGGGCTCTGGGTTGAACATTCTATAGGGCTCCTGGGTCCTCCCTTTTCTTTTACTGTTCATGACTCAGTAACTACAACCCTTCTCGTGCCTTCCTGTTATTTTCTTGGTGATGTCTTGTGAGAACAATAATCTCCATCTCAGGAATTGCAGTTTCCCTTTCTAATCTGCCTGTGTTGTTCTAACTGTCCCTTACACCTGTGTCAAAATGGGGCTTCCTTAAGTTGATGCTGTAGAAATGCAGTTGATCTCAGCACTTAGACCATAAACAACACCATGTTCACTTACTAAACTCTATTGTTACTTTTATCCTACTGAAAAGCTCTGGTCTCCAAAAATTATAAGTTTATAAATCTCCTCCTGCATATTTCTTCATGTTTCCATTGTAATCTAACAGGCAAGGTATCAGAGGCCCATGTAAACCATAGCTTAATTGAGTATTCAGAAAACCAAGCAGACAACAAAAAATGTGTTTTCTTTTGTCCTACAACATGCTTCATACCTTTGCACATGCTATCAGTTGAGAGCCAGCAGTGTGTCAGATCCCTTTCTGCCCAACACTCATGACATCAATTCTCACTATATATTTTCCAGTCAGACTCTTCCCTTGCCCACTAACATCTACATAAGGAATAGAATGAGGGGAAATAGCAACCATGAAATCATTCTCTTCAGTGGTACAGTGTGCTTGACAAAAGCATGACAGATACATTTCAGTACATTTGAAAACTAGAAGGTGCATGGTAATAACACATGATGGCAGCCAACACAGCTTTGGAAAACATTCGACGATGAAAAATAAAGCCTAAAAGTATGCTAGCCTGGAGGACAGCCTTCTCAGGCGTGCATTCCCAAGTTCGTCGAGAATCTGTTGAGATGGCAATGACCACCAATCACCACAGTGTCATTCTATTTCAGCCCAGAGACCTAGAGCCACTCTTGTAGTGATACTTTTTCAGTTATTGGAACACCGAGACTTATATATTTTGGAATGTCCTTATTGATTATGCTTCTGAAATAACAGTTTTACAAAATATACAAACATCCATTAACATTTTTTCTGATTCATGAGCATTCAATCCTCTTGAAAATTTTATTTTATCTACTCTTTGATAGACATATAATATATTTAGATCACAATCAAACCCTACTCCCTCCTTCAAATTCTCCAGATCCATCTTCATTAGATCATTTGTCTTTATTCTATTCTTTGTAAACTTTCTCCAATTATAAGTGCCATTGTGCACATGAGCATAGATCAATCCACTGGACCAGAGACAACCTACTATGACATACATTCCTGGAGACAACTGATTCTGTCTTCTCCTGAATTATTCATGGCCTGTATCTCTCAGCTACCAATGGTGCCAGGTCAAAGCTCTTCCACTCATCCTGGAATGTTGATTGGCTTAATCCTGTGTAGACACCACAGTTGCTGAGTTCATCAGTACAAGAATTCTGTCATATTCAGACAATATTTTATAGCAATCTTCTCAGACTTCTGGTTTTTCAAGTTTCCATCCTTCTATGTCAATATTTGAGGCTGACCACACCACAATCAATTATTCTTTTGCTTTGGACAAGTAGTGAGAATCTCTGTTAATTATTGTCTTTTAGAACAAGGAGCTTCTCTGATTAAGGATGAGAACTGTAATAATCTATGGGTATAAGGGTAAAAATTTAAAAATTGGCTTAATTCTATGTTTACTTAGCAAAATTAGTTAGATTCTCTTCTTGGGTGCATGCTTTCACATCTTTTTATTTATTTTTTAATTGTTTTTATTGAGCTATATAGATATTTTTTTCTCCACTCCACTCCTTCTTCCCTCCCCTTCTTCCCTCTCCCATGATCCCCATGCTCCCAGTTTACTCAGAAATTCTTGTCTTTTTCTATTTTCGATGTAGATTAGATCCACATATATCTCTTTTAAGGACCTCTTTGTTGTTTGGGTTCTCTGGGATTGTGAATTGTAAGCTGGTTTTTCTTTGTCTTATGCATAAAAGCCACGTATGAGTAAGTACAAATTATATTTGTCTTTCTGGCTCTGGGTTACTGCTATAGGAATTCCTACAGCCAGTAGCTTTTAAGTTATCCAACCACTTGAGCAAGGCCTGTTATTACATATATGCCAACGTACAGTGTGGGTCTGGCCTCTTTTCCAGTGGCATGATTCGGTTTCCAGTTTGTGCAGAGGATTGTGATCTGTGAGTCTACCCCTAAATAAATAACCTTTTATTATATTCAAGTCTGAGTTAGTGTGAGATTTCTTTTTAGAGTACTTCTTCATCTGGTGCCCAACGTGGATTTTGGACTCTGTATCTACCAGGTGGAAAGCCTCCCACCCCCACCTGCTTGGCTAGCTTTTGCCTAAGCAGATTTTTGTAAAGCCCCTGACACGTTGTAGCTAACTGCATGCGGTTACTTGGAAATTTCTGAAGTTTACACACATCCCTTCCCCCACTGCTGTGTTCCTTGCCACATGGCAACTTGTGCAGCTTCCTGTTTGTGCTCCCTGCCCATTGGTTCTGGGCTTCTTTCTCCTTGTAACAAATGAATTTAATTGATTTTAACTTGTCAAGAAAAGCATACTTTTTAGTATTTAACCAGTACCAAGGCAGGAAACTAAAGCTGCTCGGGACTTTTCATGTCACCACTGGTTGCATAGCAACTAGTTGTGACTGTAATTCTGACACCTACTGGACAATGAAGATTATTACACCTAAAACAATTTGACCTCATGACAGGTAATTTCAATAAATTTGAAAGTTATATAATGGTAGACAACAATACCATTGAAACTTTTAGAAACTTTTTTGCTAATACTCTGGACTGTGTTCTGTAAGGCTTATATGGTTAATTGTGATACATTCATTTATTGGACATTGGGACTCAGTTTTTTCTTCATATTATATCCTTAAGAAAATGGTTTGATAACAGAGCCAAGAATGAGGAACATTTAGAAATGACACAGTCTTTACAGACAAATAATGAACAGCTAGCTGCCAGGATTAATACAATCAAAAATCAAAAGTTACCTGAGAAAATTAATAGTATTGAAAAGGGTAACATTAATTTGACAGTCAAAATTGAATCCATGTCAAAAAGTACTAAGAAATTATCTAAAATAATTCATATTGTTGTATTTGACAATCAAAAATTGTTAAAAAGTTATAGGTTAGCAGATAGAGTATCTCTCCAGGAAGGCAATTGGAACACTATCCAAATAATGTCCAAGGATAAGATGTTATCTTTAAAGGAAAAACTTCAGATGTTGGAATCACACGTGCAGAATGAGGACCAGAGACTAGGTGCCTCAATGAAATCACTAGCAATATATACAAGTCAGGAAATTCAGGCTTCACAAAAACAGAAGCAAAAACATTTGAAATGATTGAGGAAAGTATTGGATCTGATGAACAGGGAGAGAAGGTACAAGGATAGGATTTAACATCACCAGTAGCTATCTGAGTTGACTTACCAAGGGTTTTAGTTTCCTACCCTGTAATTTACTCTGACAAAGTATAAAGTTCTAAAGGCACAAAAGGATCCAAAGAAGGTAGATGAATACATATAAGAATGAATGTTCTGAAAGAAATTAAGCAAGCTATAGTGACTTATGACTTGCATTCCATATTTGTTAGGGAGATGGCAAAGACATGGGCTTCTAGCATTAAAACCATGCCACATGACTGGCTTCAGTTAGTTTCATCGGTCCTAGTTAATGGGCCACAATTGATGTTTAAATGCTATATCAGAGAAAGGCTAAAATTAGAACAGGGAAAAGCAAAAGTACTTGAGACTTCCAAAGGTCAAATTCTTGGTGATGGTAATTATGCTGACACATAGGTTCAAGCTCTTTACGATGAACAAATCTTGTCCCCATGCCACAAAGCAGCCTTAAATGTTTGGGACAGGATTCAAGAACTAGAGAAATGAATTGAATCATTTACCAGGGTTAAACAGGGCCAGAAAGAACCCTTTAGTGTCTTTTTATAAAGATTAACTAAGGCTGTACAAATAGATGAGTCCTTGAATCTCTGGCTTTTGAAAATGCCAGCTTAGAATACAAAAAAAAAAAAATATGCTTGTTCCTTTAAAGATTAGATCAGCACTGATAGATGAATGGATCCCGCATACAATGAACATTGAGACATTTGACTGTAACGCTTAATCTTGGGTAGGAGAAGCCATTTCCAAAGTTATGAGGAGACATCAAAGTGCCAAATGTTTTAATTATGGTAGAATAGTACATCTGAGAAGGGATTGTAGACAAAGAATTCCTAGGAATAATGTCTCCTCTGCAAATGTCAAGAATAGAAGAATTTAGCCGGATGGTGGTGGCACACGCCTTTAATCCCAGCACTTGGGAGGCAGAGGCAGGTGGATCTCTGTGAGTTCGAGGCCAGCCTGGTCTACAAGAGCTAGTTCCAGGACAGGAACCAAAAAGCTATGGAGAAACCCTGCCTCGAAAATAAAAAAATAAAAAATAACAAAAAAGAAGAATTTAGCCTTCAGATATATTTAGAATGTGTGGCAAAGGTCAACATTGGACCAATCAATGCAGATCAACAAAAGATAGACAAGACAACCTGATATCATTGGGAAATTCCTTTGCGGGGCCTTTCACAGTCCCCCAAGTCAAAAGTGGACCAGTCATTCCCAGTCACTGTGAAAGTCATGTCTCACTAGCAAAATTAAAAAAAATCTAGTGCCTTCTGGAAAAAAAATACTGTTCTGGATGATGAAATAAACATGGAGGATAAATCAAAAATTTCAATAGAAAATAGGAAACATATATTCTGGCAGACTTCTATAAATGATCAAAGGTTAAAGCTAATAGTGCATATAAATGGTATTGTAATTGTGGATTTGATAGATACAAGTGCAGACCTGATATCATTACTCCAGAATCTGGGCATACAAATTGACCTCTTTCAAGAGTCAGATGCTCAATTACTAGGTATTGTAACCATATCTCAAGAGTAACAAAGCATTAAATGGGTTGAATGCATAGGGTCAGAAGGACAGAGAGGAATGCTGAGGCCATATGTGGCTAATATTGCAGTGAATTTATGATAAAGTCACCTGATGAAGCAATAGAATACCCAGATTAACATACCTGCATTCCCAGAAACTCATACTTCTGGGAAAAATATTATAAGGTACTATACACAAAGATCACCAGCCATTCTAGATATACAAGAACACAAAGCAACTATCAGACCTTTAGAGGTACCAAAAACACTACCTTTAAAATGGTTAATTGAGAAGCCAATATGGATTAAACAATGGCCATTAACAGAAGACATATTGCAGGCTTTAGAACAGTTGGTACTGGAGCAACTAGATGCTCACCATATCGAAGAATCAACCAGATATTGGAATTCTCCTGTAATGTTAAAATGAAATCTAGTAAGTGGAAATGGTGATAGATCTAAGTGCTGTCAAAAGGTAGTTTAACCTATGGGATCTCCCTCTACAATCTGGAATTCCTCTGCCTTCTCTATTGCCAAAAGAATGGCCTCTTATAGTTATTGATTTGAAAGATGGTTTCTTCACTATACCTTTATGAGAAAAGAACAGAGAAAAAATTGCCTTTATAGTGCCTACTTATAATAATTCTCAACCTACTAGAAGATACCAGTGGACTGTCCTTTCACAGGGAATGCTCAATAGCCATATTCTATGCCAATATGTTGTAAGTCAGCCATTGGAAATAATATGTAAAATAAATTCCTAAATCTAAAATTTACCATTAAATGAATGGCATTTTGCTATCTGATTCAAACAGAGATACTTTAGAAAGAATGTTTGAAGAAGTAAAGAAAGTTTGCCAAAATGGGAATTACAAATTGCTCCTAAAAAATACAGAGAGGAAATTCTGTTAATTACCTAGGTTATAGAATAGGTTTACAGAAAATTAGAACACAAAAGGCACAAATTAGGAGAGACTGCTTATGACTCTTAATGACATTCAAAGATGTTTAGGAGACATTTCTAGTCTATGACTTGCTGTTGGGATAATACCTAGTCTAATAATTCATTTAAACAAAACCATAGATGGTGATAAAGACTTGAATAGTCCCAGAGAATTAATAACTGAAGAGGAAAACAAATTGATTATTGTTGAAGAGAAATTACAGGGGACACATGGGGTTAGGGTGAATCCAAATCTTAATTGCATTTTAGTCATATTGCCTTTGAAAATTTCTTCTACAGGAATTTTAATGCAAAGGGAAGATATTATCATAGGATGGATCTTTTTACCACATAAACCAAGTAAAAAATTTAAAACTTATGTGGAAAAAAGTCACTGAATTAATTATAAAAGGAAAATTGAGAGTTTGTCAATGAGCAGGTTTAGATCCAGCAGAAATTATAGTGCCTTTCACTACTGATAAATTTTTAAAAGTATGGGAAGACAATGAACATTGGCAAAGAGCTTATGCTAAGTTATTTAGGAGATATTAATAGCAATTATCCCAAAAGTGATAGAATTAACCTTATAAAGAGAAATACTTGGATCCTTCTCCGCATAGGATACACCAATAACTGGAGCCTGTACATTCTATAGTGATGCAAATAAATCAGGAAAGGCAGTTTTCAAATCAGAAGATTTAAGTTAGCCCTTATAATTCTGTTCAAAAGGCAGAATTATATGCTGTTCTCATGGTACTACGGGATTTTAAAGAACTTCTTAATATAGTTACTGATTCAAAATATGCAAAAAGAGATTCTTGCATTTTGAAACTGGTGAATTTATACTAAATGCTACAGAATTGCCTTCATTATTCATATAGGTTCAAGATATAATCAGGAATAGGCTCTGCCCCATGTACATAACATACATTCAATCCCATACAGGTCTACCAGGTCAATGCATACATTGATCAAATATTGGAAATGTGTTGAAGGCCTCAGAATGTCATAAGAAACATCATGTCAACAGCAAAGATTTAAAGAAAGAGTTTTTCTTACATGGAAGAAAGCTAAGAAAATTATAAAGATATGTCCTACTTGTTCTTTCTAAAAAAACACTGCTACCTAGAGGGAGAAACCCAAAAGGTACTCAAAGGAATAAAATATGGCAAACGTGTGTGTTCCACTTTGCAGAACTTGGAAAATTGAAAATGCTCACCACACCATTGATACTTATTCAGGTTTTTAATGGGAAACTACTTTGAGCTCAGAAAAGGCTGATTCAGTAATTACACATTTATTAGAAGTTATGGCCATCATGGGTATACCTGTACAAATAAAGACAGATAATAATCCCACATATGTCTCTATGAAAAGGAAACAATTTTTTGCTGATTATAATATAAAGCATATTACAGGTATACCACACAATCCTACAGGTCAGGCATTTGTAGAAATGTCAAGTCAAACTATAAAGGATATGTTAAACAAACAGAAAAAGATGATGTAAAATAACCCCAGAAATTGGTTACATAATACTTTATTAACCTTGAATTTTCTTAACACTAATGAAAAAGGGACAACAGCAATAGAGAGACATTGGATAATAGAAAAGTCTTCTGAATTAAATCAGCTGGTATATTTCAAGGATGTGTTGACCTCACAATGGAAGCAAGGAAATGTGCTACATTGGGGAAGGGATTTTGCTCTTGTTTCAACAGGAGAAAAAATGTTATGGATACCATTAAAATTAATAAAAATTTTGTTTGAAAAAAAGAAATTTCTTGAGAAAAAGAAATGGCTCATCCATAGACCTGACAACGAATCAGGTGGTAAGAAAACCTCTTCAGGGTTGGGGCAGGTTTCTGTTCTTGTCTTTGCAGGAAAATACTCATCTTCAGAAAATCAAGAGACCCTGGACATCTAGATACCTAAAGAAAAAGAGATAATTATCCAGATAACATCACTAAGCAAAGAGAATTATCACTTGTGAGGACATCTAATCTGAGGTAAGAATCTCTGAATATTAAGCATTACATTAGGACTTGCTAAGTATACTGCAAAACATGCAACTTCAGCTTTTAGTGGTTGGATACCATCTCCTATCCTTCACACACACAAAGGTGTGTGTACCCATGTATACACACACAGATATAAATCCACTTCAAATATTAAAAATTAAAGCTTGCTGTTTAAGGAATTATATAAAAGAGGCTAGTCATTCAGGAAAATGGGGACTAGAGATAGTGAGATTGTGTATCTTTGTCACTTTTCTATTGCTGTGGAGACAAACCATCACCATGTAAACTCTTACAAATGAAAGCATTACATTTGGGACTTGCTTACAGTTTCAGAGGTTTAGCCTACTATTGTCGAAGCACAGTCAAAGGAATGATGCTTGTCGAACAATGCCTTTAGGAAACATGAGAGAAGCTCCGGGGGAAAATGCAGAGGGCCTTTTCACTGAAGTATATTTTGTTCCCTGGATTGTTCTTGGATGTGATTTCATGCCTCCTTTGTTAAATAGCTACATGTGATTTATAAGACATGTTTACTCATTTTAGGTATCAGAACATAGCTATAGAAACCAATTTGGTCAGTATACTCTGATTATCAATATGGCCTTCTACCTTTCTCTTGGTCTTCACCAGATATAATCTATAGTACAAGTAAGCCAATTTTGTTTTAAATGTCCTGTTCTAGAAAGCCCTGGGAAAGGGTGTGGCTCCATTACTTTTTAGTATGTGCTTATTGGTGTTTATTTGACAAGTTTTTGTTCATGTTTTGTTGAACTCCAACAGTCTTTTTTAGACCACTGCTTTCTTTGTTACATTTGTGTGTCAAAGTACACTGAAACTGGTGTAAGGCTGTTTATAGCAGAAGCTTGTATTCAGCTCCATTCTTTGGTGTCCTCAGCTCCCAGATCTAGCAGACAGATCTGCATAGACCAGCAAACATCAATACATTATCATCATGATGGGGAACATGGTGGCATGCAGGCTACATTGACTTGCTTCTTAATTTCATTTGCTTGGAGCATCTTTTTCCATTCTTTTATTCAAAGGTGAAGTCTATGTTTGATGTTAATGTGTCTTTCTTGAATGCAGGATAAGAATGGCTACTATTTTATTAGGAAATTTAGAACATTTTCCTTGCAAGCTTTTAAGTGTTTGTTTACTTGTTTTGAGGAATTGGTGGTGGGTTCCCCCCTTTTTTGATTTGATGGTTGACATTATTTTTCCTTGTGTTTTCTTTGGTGTGGTTATCTTCTTTAGGGTCCAGTTTTCCTTCTAGTGTCTTCTGTAGGGCTGGATTTTTAGACAGATTCTGTTTAATTTGGTTTATCATTGAATGTCTTACTCCATCTATGGTGATTGGAAGTTTTGTTGGGTATAGAAGTCTGAATGGCATCTGTGGTCTCTTAAAATAGTACAGGGTCTTCTAGACTTTAGATTTTCTTTTAAGAAGCCTGGTATTATTAAGCTATTATTATACTATGCCTCCTTTTGTTTTTTTCCCTTGTACTGTTTATATTCCTCTTTTTCATATATTAACAATTCTGAATATAAATATTAAGTGCCATGACAGTTTTTTTCTGGTGCAGTCTATTTGGTGTTCTGTATGTTCCATGTATCTTGATAGACATATCCTTTTTGAGGATTGTAGTAATTTTCTTCTGTGATATTGTTCAAATATTTTCGGTGCCTTTGACCTGGGTTGCTTCTCCAGATTTTGTCTTTTCAAAGTGTCCTAGGTTTCTCCAATATTTTGTGCCTAGAAATTTTTAGATTCAACACCTTCTTTGACCAAGGTGTCCATGTTTTCTATCATTATCTCCATTGGTTGAGATTATTTTATTTCATCTCTTATAATCTCTTGGTGAAGCTTGACCCTGAGCTTCCTGTTTGAGTTACTAAACTTTGTTTTCCATTCTTCCCTTACTTTCTGTTTTCTTTATTGATTCTATTTCTTCCGGCAAGTCTTGAACAGTTTTCTTCACTACATCCCACTGCTTCTTTGTGCTTTCATAGATTAAGTGGGTTATTCATTTCTGCTTTGAACACCTCTAGCATATTCATAAATTCTATTCTAAATTTATTGTCTTGTGTTCCAACTACATTGCTTTTATCAGGGCCTACTGTACTAGTGTTTCTGGGTTTTACTGAATACATGTCATATGGCTGTTACTGACTTTTTTATGCTGGAATCCAGGCATCTGGGTTTGGGATCACTGCAAACCCTGGTGCTGATATCTGATCTTGTCTTTATTGGTTGTTGCTGTTCTTTGCTTTATGTTGCCCTCTCTGGTTCTTAGGAGAGTGTAGTGACTCTGGTTTGCCTGGTAGGCTGATACTCTGTCAGATGTTGTAAGTAGGCATCCTGATATAATGAGGTTCTTCATATTGGATGCTTACACTTGGCATAAAAATTGGCTAGAAGAGGGGTGGTATATAGAAAGCAGGAAATAAATCAGAGTGTGCCAACAGAATCTACTTAGTGCTCTGGGAATGGCGGCAAAGAGGGAGGAGAGGGCATAGCAGGAAGTCTTGTATAGAAAGATATACCAAAGATATACCCAAAGATGTACTGGGGATGAGATTGGGTGATTGGATTTAGAGAGGAGGAAGAACATTGAAGATCACCTACCTGCTCCTGCTTCCCTTTGTTCTGTCCATCCTACCCATATTACTTTATTAGAAACCTCGAGGTATGAAAGGGTTGTTACCTTCTGATAATCTGTCCTTCTGTAGGATTACATAGACATAATCTAGATGCCACCTTTTCTGGCGTATTTAGCTCTCTGTGAATAACTTGAGCCAGAGGTGCCATGCAACAATATGAAGACAATGACTTGTATATGAAGATCAAGGCAACTGAGGACTGCATTGTTTCCATGATGATCAGAAGCCAGGCTTTCTTTTGCTCCTCTGGGTTTGTGCTCAGCGCCCCCTGCAGTTTGTGTCACTGTGTCACTCAGAGCACAGTAGTACACAGCCGAGTCTGACTCTTTGACAGCAGCTTTCTGTAAGTGGAAGGAAGTGGATTCTTTATCATATGTAGCTTCAAAACCTCTGTTGCTTCCCTTGTTGTTGGCTGTTGTGACTTTTAAAATCAGCTCCGGACTTTCTCCAGGATACTGGACATACCAGAAAAGAGTTGGGTACCCTGTGGTTGAATAAGTGCAGTTTATAAATAGGAAGTCGTTTTCTGAGAGAGTCACTTGATCTTTTTTCTGGGTCACCGAGTCTCCATGAGTCCTTCCTAGAGGAAGAAGAAGATATGTGTCACATTAATGACAAAGCTCTTAGATGATTAAATGTTTTTCTGACCTCATATAAGAAAGATCATAAATTTTAAGTCACTTCACTTACCAAGTATTAACAGCAACATCACAGTCACTAACGCTGGAGAAGTGTTCATCTTTAGTATCACCCAAGTAATGTTGACTCTTCACACAAAGAAATGATGAAATGACATCCAATGATGAACTTATGTAGCTTTGACTTCACAGAGATGATGATCTTGTGTCAGGAAACTCCTCCCCTTAGATGATACAGACAACCTAGGGTCTCTTACCTCCCAGAAGTCACTAGTGTACTCTTATCCTTGAAATCATTCATAAGGCACATGCCAATTTTAAGTTGTTCTTACATAAAGGATATAAGCAATGGTCATTAATATATCCAAGGTTGTCATTCTTAGGGTTTGATCTGACATGAAAGTTTTATGCTGAAATAATTGATAGGTTCTCTGTTTTGGTTTTTACCATAATATAAATTAAAGGCAAGAAGCAGATTTTACCAGTTTATCCATTTTATATTCCCTGATTTGAATTTGGAGTAAGATACTATTCAGGCCTAAACTGATGGCTCGGCACTTGACAGCACTGTTTATTGTTCTTACAGAAGATCCAAGTTTGATTTTCAGAACAAAAATAGTGTTTCTCAACCATCTGTAACTCTTATGATCTACGTGAGCACCAGGTACACACAGAATACATAATTACAAATGCAGGTAAAACACTCATGTACATAAACAAAATAAATAAATAAATTTTTAAATTTTTCTAACATTATCATGTCATGGTAATTATAAATGGGATTTCAGACTGTGTGATCATTAAAATCTGTTCTTTTTATCATCTAGAAATTTAAATGATGGGTTTATGCTGCCCATTTACTTAGGAGGTCATTGTTGTTCTGAAACGATGTTTGAAGGTTAACTGTACAGGACAGCCATAACTAAGGAAGCAATTTTGACTGGCGTGTAGAATTCACATGTTGTGCAATGCTCTACATCAAATGTAAGCTACGACCTTTTCCTTAGTTCTTTTCTGTAAATGTCATTGTGACCAATGGTGCTTGTTGTTAGGAAATGCAATGTTAACAGTCATTTGGAATTGGGGAGATATCTGGGACTCTTCCTTGCAGACCTGAAGAGAGCAAACAGTCAGCTCACACAAGTGTCTTCAGAAAAACTCCTTCCCCCAAGTGTCAAAGCTTCCACTTCTGAGTCTTTCTTCATGACTGCCGTGTTTCTATGGGAGCTCCTTCTGTCTTTTAATTTGTCCTAGTAATATTTCCTCATTGACAACATTTATTTTTCAAAATGTTATTCTATTTTTTATATAATTCAAAGAAAATTTTTATTAGTTCCACCAGTAGGTATATACCCTAAGGAAACAATCAGAACACTGCACTAAATATTTGTTGCAGTATTATATATAATAATTATAGAAATAAAAGCTAAACATCCTATACAGAAATTTATATTTACAAATAATAATTTTAAAGAATTTATTAAAAACCTTTTATGAATTATAGTTTAAAGCATATAATATAGCATTCAGTTATATAAAAGTATTAATGCTATGGAAAAGAATAGATGTTGTGATCATGGAAAAAGCATAAACACTAAAATCTAAATTATGTTTTAAAATTATATACTGAGAGGATAATTGGTAACTTTGAATCCCTCCTATGTGTCAAGTACTATTCTACGTGATAATTATATCCTCACAACAATATAATGAGGCAGTTACTATTATTACTCCTATTTTTTAAAAGTTCTTATGCAGTACTACGAAGGATAGTTTGTTGATTGGTAATACAGTATAAGTGTTAACTAACATGCTAAACACGGGCAATAGAATTATGGGTGATTCTTCTTTGTACTTTTCCTAATTTGGGTGTTTGGTTTTTCACGTTAATGTATAGTCACAAAGCTATTCTTTTTCACCTTTGTCTACATCTGTTTTCTAATTGTTGTTTTTAACATATAAATGTAATCTGTAAATGCCAGCCTTTGGCTCAGAACTTTTGTCTCTTACAGTTCAAAGTAACAGATGTTGAGTCCATCAGAATTCCCCTCACTCACAACTTCTGTAGTTGTTTCAGAATGTGTTGCTCACAGTGTTTTCCTAATCATCTATTAAAGCAGCATTTTCTCTCTTGTTTTTATAATTTCACAGCCTTAGACTTCTGGACAGAAAGATATACTGCAAATGTACCTCCCTCCTACAAAGCAGGCGTCAACTCCAATGAGAAAGTAGTTGGTTACTCCAGCAAACCATCAGGTCACTATTGCAGCAGTGGGCCTGCCTTGCTTGTCAGGTTGGTCATTTAACACATGGTTTTGAAACAGACAATCATCAATCCCTGTAAGAATCTGTTACACAGAGCTTTTAGATTGCTGAGCACAGGGACATGCTAGAATTTGCTCACACAGGAAGAAGATGAAGGTTTACACTTTACTTCAGACATTGCTCTGTGCACCTACTCACCTAACTATTCGTTTCCCTCTGTTTACTTAAACCAAGATGTCATAGTACACAGTACACATTTAACATGTACAATAAATATGCATTTTAAAATAACCATTAAGCATCAATCTAAACTTCCTCGGTCATCTTGGGCCCTATCATACGTGCTTTTAATATCCATATGTTATTTTCTGCTCTTAAACAAACAATGTGACAAGTTTTGTAATGAAATGTCTGACATAGCACCAAGAATGTCACTCCAGCCCTGGTTGAAGGTTTGAAGACAGACTGCAGGTGCCTGGGGAGCAGTGTGTGCCTGCTGCACAGAAGTAGATGGCTGAATCTCCAGGCTGAGTGGCTGTGATGTGCAAGGAAAGGTGTTTGACTTTCTTATTCAATAGAAGAGTGAGTCTCTGGCTCTGCTTCCTTTCCACATTTGAACGGATGTCAATGATGAACTGAGGCTGCTTCCCAGGCTCTTGTTTATACCAAGGGAAGTAGACTGAGGCACTGTCTGTGTAAGTGCAGTTGATGACAGTGCTGTCTCCCTCCTGGACACTCACGGTGGAAGGATGCTGCTCCACCTTCTCGCCGTGGCTCCCCCCTATACAGAAAGATGGAAAGAAAGGAGAAAGGTTGTTAGGTTATTATGCTTTCTTGTTTTTTTTCTTATGATAAGAAGATAAAACATGAATAAAGCCATTCTTATGGATATTTAAAGTCCTCCCACTAACATTCTAATAGTACTCCACTCACAGTTCATCCAAAGGCAGAAAAGAATAAATAAAATATGAACTGCTGCCTTCATTGTGCTTCCTATGCAGATCTATTGTAGGTGCTCTGTCTTTACCCAGAAGCTTCTAGCAGGTTCCGTTTGACCCTTGTTGTTATAATCACACATGCTGAGTTATTTGCTCAGCCAATAAAAAAGGCCTATTCATTTGAAATTCACTAAGGTGGCCTTTCTGTGCATTATCTGAGGAACACTGCCACCCTGTGGTAAGATTTCTAACTGCAGAAATCTAGTGGGTTTTTTTTTTTTTTAAATCTTAGTCTAGGAAAGACTTTGAACTCAGCCCACAACCTAGCTGTGCTCACAGACTGTGCACCTGCTCAACCAGGTGAGTGCACTAGCTTCCTATTTATCCTCGTGAGTATCACATTTTCATACCTAGCTGGGTCATATAACCTGTGAACCAACCTAACCAGGTGAGTGAGTGTTCCAGATCCCACTATCCACTCAATCTGAATGTTCCCAGGCCTACCACCTGTGACTACACCTCTTGTCCACCATCCCAGCCAGTCGAGAGCCCAGAATCCATCTACTCACATCTTCTCCACACTTCAGAAGGCCTATTTTGAGTCTTGCAGTCATCATACCAACCCAGACATGTAAGTGTCCCAGAACCTCAGTGTGTCATCCACACAGTCCCTGGCATAGCTGGGCTTAAACAGCTTTTCATCAGCACACAGACATACACCGGAGCCATATCAACACACTTTTTTGATAACTAATTGTTGAAATAGGTGCAGTGGGGCTGCGTCCCCAGTACCCCAGCCGCCTGGCTAGCTTATGCCCGAAATAACAACACACAAACTGTATTCTTTTAAACACTGCTTGCCCATTATCTCCAGCCTCTTCTCAGCTAACTCTCGCACCTGGACTAGCCCATTTCTAATAATCTGTGTAAGCACCCCAAGGTGCGCTTACCAGGAAGATTCTAGCCTACGTCCATCCTGGGTCGGAGCTGCCTGGGAGAGCGGAGCCTGGCATCTCTGCTCCAGAGAGCCGAGCTATCTTGTCTCTGTCTGAGGAGTCTTACCTCACTTCCTCTTCCTCCTGTTTACTCCTCCCACCTATGTTTTAACCTATCAGGGCAAGCAGTTTATTTAATTAACCAATGAAATCAACAGATTGATATATGACACTCCCACATCAACTAATGAATTAGAATCACTCTCATCCTGCCATTTATAATGAATATATTGGGGCTGGAGAGATGGCTCAGTGGTTAAGAGCATTGCCTGCTCTTCCAAAGCTCCTGAGTTCAATTCCCAGCAACCACATGGTGGCTCACAACTATCAGTAAAGAGGTCTGGTGCCCTCTTCTGGCCGTTAGGCATACACACAGACAGAATATTGTATACATAATAAATAAATAAATATTTAAAAAAATAATAATGAATATATCTGTCTGGAGAGCTGGCCTACCAACTACCTACTGACCTACCAACTCTTCACACATGATCTGAAACCAACCAAGCTTGAACAACAGCAAAAACAGAAACAAAATTCTACTCCACAGAGGCAGGCTACAATATCAGACACAATGAAAGAAGTCTATATGCCTAGATCATATCACAAACACACAAACATCATGAAAGGCCAAGATAATCCCACCCCTCACAAAACACACAAATTCTATGAAAATGTTGTCCAATGAGATCTACCTAGATTAATCCTAGAACACAGAATTGAAAAGAATTATCATAAACATGATGATCTAATTAGAGGGACTTAGAGAGGACAATGATATTTGAAGAATCAGGATTTAAACAGCAGAGGGAAGATTAAGAAAACAAAAATATAGAGCTGAGAAAATAACTAACAGAATTCATGATTGGAAAACTTTATGTAATAAAGAAAGAAAATACTGAACCAAACTTAAGCTGAAATAAAGATCAACAGCACATTTGCCAAAGTCAGGTGAAAGGCTTATAAACAGAATGAAGTAAAGCATAAATACTAGGATGTGAAAATAGAGAAAGTGCACCAGATAATCAAAGTCATGTTAAAAAATGAGGAAACTTTGAGACACTATAACAAGACTAAATACACAAATTATAAACATAGAAAAAGAATAGGAACTCCAAGTCGATAACATAGGATATATGCTCAATAGTGTTACAGCAGAAAACTTCCCTCAAATTCCAGAAAGATGCACCCACTCAAATGTGATGATTGAAAAATATTTCATGACATAAACAGCCTAACAGAATTTTATACGCAACAAACCAGACCTAAGAAAAATAGAAAAACCAATATATCAAACTTATTAAAAATAAGAATAGCAGAGAGACAGAGAAGGAATATAAAAGTGCTAAGTATAAAAACATAAAATACTACTGAGGACACAAACAACAACACCCCATTGACCATAGCTAATATACTCTTCAACAACACTGAAAAGCAAGTCTTTAATCTCCAATTAAAAGACACAGACTGGAAAAAATGGGTCAAGAAACAAAATCTACCTAAATACTACCTTCAATAAACACATTTCTATTTTAAAGATCAGTACCACCTTCGAGAAACATGATACACAATAGTGCTTCAAGAAAACGGGAATATGATACAAGTATACATCACTATCCTAATAACTGAAAAACTGACTTTAAACTAATATTAAACTTAAGGGATAGAGATACTTCATTTTAATCAAATGAACATTTAATTAAGAAGATATTAATATCCTAAGCCTAGTTCATCAAACTTAGGGGCACCAATTCTTATTAAATATACTATTGGATTTAAAGACACAGATTAACATCTATCCATTAATAATTAATGGTTTACTTCAATATTCTATTCTCTCACTTAAACAGGTAATCTGAAAAAAAAGAGAAATACCAGAAGTAATTGACATCATACATCACATGGACTTAAAAGGTATCTACAGAATATTCTGTTGAAACTCCAAAGAATACACATTGTACTCAGCAGCTTTTCTAAAATAATCCATAACCTCAAACACAAAATAAGAACAAAATAAAAAAATGCCTGAGCTAAAAGGCCAAACAGTATTGTAATTGATAACATTTCTGTGTAATTCTTATGGTCTGGATGGCTGTGAAATGAGTGAGCAGTCTCTGGTTAAACAAATATTGTAGATAAAATGATTTCAATCACTCCTTGTAGCCTATCTGATCAAAGTGCAATAAAACTTAAAAACAGTGAATGACTTAAAGAAAAAAATCGAGAAAGAAATAAAAAAAAACTCAATGAAAATATTGCAAATAGGATAAAGACATGCATCAAAAAGAATATATTACATGACAAAGTAGACTTTATCCATGTATGTAGGATGGTTCAACATATGAAAGTCAATAAATGTAACAAATCACATAAACAGATTTAAAGACAAAATTTACATTACATCTCAATGGTTGCAGAAAAAGTCATTGTTAAAATCCAAGATATCTTCATGATAAAAATCATAGAGAACATAGGTCTAGAGGGAACATACCTAAGCACAATAAAAGCTATATACAAGAACCCATAGGTACATCATAATACTAAATAGGAAAAAGCTTGGTGCAATATTACCAAAGTCAAGAGTAATACACAGATATGTACTATCCCTATTCCTTTTCAATGCTGTGCTCATGTACTATCTTGAACAAAAAGGTAAGAGAAGGAAAGTAAAGGGGGTAGAAATAAGGAAAGCAGATATCCTTATATGCAGATAATATGACACTGTACATTAGAGATGAGAAAACTTCTAATAATGATAAAAATAGTTCAACAGTGTGGCAGGTTGCAGAATCACCTTGCACAAATCAAAGCTGTTCTATACAAGAACAACAAACAGCCATAAAAGGCAATAATGGACCCATTCCTATTCATAGTATTTTCAAAGAAAATAAAATATCTAGGAATAAACCAACTAAGAAAGTGAAAGATCTCTACACTGAAAACTTTAAACCTTGGAAAAACGACAGAGAAAAACATTAGAAAGTGCAAAGGTATCACATGCTCTTGTATGATCATGTATAATCAACATTGTGAAAATGATTATTATATTTTCAAATGATTATATTATATTTTCTATATTTACAGATTCAATGCAATCCTAATCAAAATATTTTTTCTGGTTCTTCATAAAAAGAGAAAATTCCATAAATTTGTATGAAACCACAAAAGACTAAGTGTACACAAAACAATTCTGAACAGAAAGAATGACACCGGAGGTACTACAATTTCAGATCTTAAAGTATATTTAAAAAACACAGTAATAAATAAAATATGGTTTTGTCACAAAACAGACATGCAGACCAATGGAACAAGACCAAAGACCCAAACATAAGCACATGTAACTTCAGTCACTTAATAGTCAACAAGCACAACATCAAACACATAACCTGGAAAACAAAAGAAAACATCCTCAACAAATGATATTGAGTAAATGAATATCCACATGCAGAAGAATGAGATTAGATCTGTATCTATTATCTTACACAAAATCTAGATACAAGTAGATAAAAGTATTAAACCTGAAACCCAAAACTCAGGAACTCTTAGCAGAAAAAATAGACAATACCGTTGACTAAGAACCAAGGTCAACAATGGACAACAATGGACAAGTGGGACTTCATGAAACAAAAAGCTTCTGCATGATGAAAAGAAATCTATCATGTAAAGAGGAAGCCACAGAATGGGAAAGAATCTTTGTTAGTTATACTTCTAACAGAGATTTAATATGCAGAATATCCAAAAATGTTCAAAATAAAAAAGTTAAAAAAAGACCCATTTAGAAATGGGCATGAGACCTAAATGACAGCTTTCAAAAGATTTTTTAAGTGAGTAAAATTGTTCATTAAATATAGCAATTAAAAAAATACAAATCAAGACAATTTTGTGATATTTTTTATTATTCAATAAGAATGGAAAAGATCAAGAAAACAACAGACAACAAATGCCGGACAGGGGTGCAGGGCAAAAGAGACCCTCATTCACTGTTGGTGGGATTGTGAACTGTGACAGCCATTATGAAAATCTGTGTGGAGAATTCTCAAAAAGATAAAAATCCATCTACCCGATGACCCAAGTAGAGTATTCCTTTGCTTATGCTCAAAAGTTTGGATACACTACTGCATGTTCAACTTCCTAAGCAATCTGGGAAATGCAAATCAAATCAAAACAACTTTGAGATACCATCTTACACCTGTCAGAATGGCTAAAATCAAAAACACCAATGATAGCCTATGCTATATGGAATAAGGGGAACACTCACCCATTGCTGGTGGGAATGCAAACTTGTGCAATCACTTTGGAATTCTGTGTGGTGGTTTCTCAAGAAACTGGGAGTCAACCTACCTCAGGATCCAGCAATTCCACTCTTGGGAATATACCCAAGAGATACCCAATCATACTACAAAAGCATTTGTTCAACTATGTTCATAGTAGCACTATTTGTAATAGCCAGAACCTGGAAACAACCTAGGTGCCCCTCAATGGAAGAATGAATAAGGAAAGTGTGGCACATATACGTATTAGAGTTCTACTCAGGGATGAAAAACAATGACGTCTTGAATTTTGCATGCAAATGGATGGAAATAGCAAACACTATCCTGAGTGAGGTAACCCAGACCCAAAAAGATGAATATGGTATGTACTCACTCATTAGTGGATCCTAGCCATAAACAAAGGACATTGAGCCTTTAGTTCGTGATCCTAGAGATGCTAAATAATCAGGCGAACCCCCCAAAAAACATATATAGATCCTCCTGGAAATTGGAAGAAGACAAAAAAGTTGGGAGCATGGGGGTGGCGATAGGGTGGGGGAAGGGGAGGGGAGAGAGAGAAGGGAGAAGGGGAGGATGGGGAG
>NW_026068236.1:696215-698402 GCF_014885135.2 Alexandromys fortis
TAAAATCAAAAACACCAATGATAGCCTATGCTATATGGAATAAGGGGAACACTCACCCATTGCTGGTGGGAATGCAAACTTGTGCAATCACTTTGGAATTCTGTGTGGTGGTTTCTCAAGAAACTGGGAGTCAACCTACCTCAGGATCCAGCAATTCCACTCTTGGGAATATACCCAAGAGATACCCAATCATACTACAAAAGCATTTGTTCAACTATGTTCATAGTAGCACTATTTGTAATAGCCAGAACCTGGAAACAACCTAGGTGCCCCTCAATGGAAGAATGAATAAGGAAAGTGTGGCACATATACGTATTAGAGTTCTACTCAGGGATGAAAAACAATGACGTCTTGAATTTTGCATGCAAATGGATGGAAATAGCAAACACTATCCTGAGTGAGGTAACCCAGACCCAAAAAGATGAATATGGTATGTACTCACTCATTAGTGGATCCTAGCCATAAACAAAGGACATTGAGCCTTTAGTTCGTGATCCTAGAGATGCTAAATAATCAGGCGAACCCCCCAAAAAACATATATAGATCCTCCTGGAAATTGGAAGAAGACAAAAAAGTTGGGAGCATGGGGGTGGCGATAGGGTGGGGGAAGGGGAGGGGAGAGAGAGAAGGGAGAAGGGGAGGATGGGGAGAGCTTGGGGGAGTGGGATGCTTGAGATGGAGAAGGGAGGAGATGGGAGCAAGGAAGAAGATATCTTAATTAAGGGAGCCATTTTAGGGTTGGCTCTAGAGGGGTTCCCAGGTGTGCAAGGAGATATCCCAGCTAGGTCCTTGGGCAGTAGAGGAGAGGGCACCTGAACTGGCCTTGTCCCATAGCCACACTGATGAATATCTTGAATATCACCATAGAACCTTCATCCGGTGATGGATGGAGATAGAGACTCACATGGAAGCACTGGACTGAGCTCCCAAGGTCCAATTGAATAGCAGAGAGAGGGAGAAGGTGAGCAAGGAAGTCGAAACCGCCAAGGGTTCGTCCACTCACTGAGATGGTGTGACTGATCTAAGGGGAGCTAACCAAGGCCAGCTGGACTGGGACTGAAGGAGCATGTGATCAAACCGGACTCTCTGAATGTTGCTGACAATGGGGGCTGACTGAGAAGCCAATGATAATGGCACTGGGATTTAATTCTCCTCCATGTACTGGCTTTTTGGGATCCTAGTCTGTTTGGATGCATGCCTTTCTAGGCCTGGATGAAGTGGGGAGGGCCTTAGACTTCCCACAGGGCAGAGTACCCTGGCCTATCTTAGGACTGGAGGGGGAGAGGAGAGGGTGAGTGGGGGAATGGGAGGGAAATGGGAGGAGGGGAAGAAGTAGAAATTTTGAATGGTATTATTTATAAAGCAAAAAAAGAAAATACATATGATTAATGATTTATTAAAAATTAATTAAAAAAAGAAAACTCATGGAATCAACTAACCTGGGATCATAGGGGTCCATAGAGACTGAATGAACTAGCAGGGAGCCTGCATGGGACAGAACTAAGCACTCTGCATAAATGTTGGAGTCATGTAGCTTGATCCTCTTCTGGGAACAGTAACTATATCAGACTCTTTTACTGATTTTGCTGCCCCACTCCTCACACTGGGTCTCTTTAACAAGTCTTTATACATGGGGGTGCTTAATCTTACTCTATCTTGATATACCATGTTTTGTTGATACTGAAGGGAGCTCTTTCCTAAACAGAAACAGAAGAAGAGTAGATTAATGTGTGGTGTGGGGGGCCCTTCTGTCTATGTGCTAATGAATAAAATATTGGCTTGTCATTTAGCTTCTTTAGGATCACAAATTATAGACTCAGTGACCTTTATTTATGGCTAGAAACCAATTATGAGTGAGTACATCCCATGATCCTCTTTTTGGGTCTGGGTTACCTCACTCAGGATAGTGTTTTCTATTTCCATCCATTTGCATGCAAAATTCGAGACGTCATTGTTTTTTTACTGCAGCGTAGTACTCTAATGTGTATATATTCCACACTTTCTTCATCCATTCTTCCATTGAAGGACATCTAGGTTGTTTCCAGGTTCTGGCTATTACAAATAATGCTGCTATGAACATAGTTGAACAAATACTTTTGTCATATGATAGGGCATCTCTTGGGTGTATTCCCAAGAGTGGTATGAAGGTGAACCCAAAGAAAAACATATAGTTATTATCCCTGCTAT
>NW_026068236.1:702228-708036 GCF_014885135.2 Alexandromys fortis
AGTATTATCAAAGTACATTGTATGACATCCTCAAAGAACTAATAAAAGTCTCATTTTTCTAGCTAATTAAAAGATCTACAGTTGACTGAAATGTTCTGTCATGTCTTTTCTGTTCACTGAACAGCATGTTTCTTAAAAGTCTTTGTAGAACAATAATTTAAAAGAGTGAACACTGTGCCAACGGATCAGACAGTCCTCTGAAACTTGTCATCTTTTTTGGTTGTTCCAAATCTCTTCATGAGAATTTGTTCCTGAAAGTGGGTTTCTGTAAGGAAGGTTTACAGTGATGTGAAACAGCCATCCTGAACAGTCTGATGTTAGCAGAGATGGCTAGTACTGGGGATAAGAGAAAAGGGAGCTATTGAACTGAAATGTTAGGGGAGGTCGGGCCCAACCCTTAAGGTGCTTCAGAAAATCATTTAAGTAAAATCACAACATTAGAAAGAAGCAGGAAAATAATAATAGAGTAAGTATGAGAGTAATGGTTTTAAAGTTTAGAATGCATTTTAGAAATTGGAGTATTCTGCTCCAATCAGAGTTTGCTCCAAATATTGATTAAAATGAGACTGCATCATAGGGAAGTGGGCTGGGGAAAGCTAATGCAGGAGTGCTGCATCCTGAGCCACAGGCGCAGCAGAGCTGCTGGGCTTTTGCATATGGTGAATGCAGGGAATGATACACTGTGAGCTCATAACGAAAGAAGAATGCATTTTAAGGAATCTACCTAAAGTTGACCGCTTGAGAAATGAAACTAGTAATGAAAAGCAACCACACAATCACCTCAAAAATAACTCATAGCCAAGCTAACTCCATCTCAGCCCATCACTGTCTCCAATAATATTAAATCAAATAATGTCTTCCGACCACGTACGGCATTTTGTGTGAACTTTTGTCTGAAGTAAAAAGTGCTGTCCCAGAAAATTGCTGTTTCACTCTGAACATGGTCCCTCCTTAGAGGTGAGTTCCCCACACAGCTCTGATAATGCAGGAGGATGCAGAGCCCATTTGGTGCCGCAGCCTGATGGCTGCATCTGTGCATTTGCAGCAGCTGTACTGTGGCGGAGCGGCAGCTACTCATCTCTTGTCCCTCAGGGTCAAAATTCCCTTAATCTTAGCCTTCCCTAGGACCTCATTTGATGTGGGATTTTCCTCTGTATAACAGCTCCTTGCAACACTTGTTCATTTCAGAAGACTCACTTCTCATCTTCTGTATCATTATGGCCTAATTTCTTGGCAGGAGGGAAAAGGATGTTCTTGGATAGTATTTATAAAGTGAGCATTCAACTCCACATGGGTGAAGTAATGAAAAGATTCTAATGACTCAGAGAGAAATCACTAGCATTGAAAGGAAAAGGTCTTGTGTCACAGGAGAGAATCCTGGAAAGGAAACTTCAGCTTCTGGTCAGTTCAGGGAGAACCTATTAGCAAGGAGGTAAAGGCTGTGCCCATGACATCAGCAGTCCTTCTCTGGAAATTATATTGTATCCTGGAGAGCTCTTGGAATCCTGTGATGTCACTTGTGTTGTACCAACACCAACTGCCCTCAGGACGTTCGTTCAGTTCCTGTAAGATTTACCTACAGTCATGTTGTCAAGGTTGAGGAGTCTCCTGAGAGAGTGGAGATCACGGAGAAACCAGAGTGAGGAAGAAGGAAACTGACCATAGGTCTCACAGGAAAACATGGAGAAATAAATGGTCCTGGGGAAGACACAGTGAGTTCAGGGAAGGGGGGGTGATCTTTCTGCTTGTGATGACCTTGCGCTTTCCAGAGCTAGGACTCAGGAAGGGGCTTATCCCGCTTCTCTGAGTGCCCAAAGAGCATGTCCTGAGTAAACCATTTCTGATGGTTAGTTTGAATTGACAAACCTGCAGCTGCTTTTCTGGGAGATTCTTAATCTCATTCAGAGTGGGAAAGGAAGGCCAGCAGGAGCAAAGGAGTGAGTGTCCGTCTCAGGGTAGGGTGTTGCTACACTTCATCATAGTGGAATCCCTTAGTTTCTGTGGGAATCTGATACTAATAAGAAGGGAGGAAAACTCCCCTGGTCATGTACAAAGTCTCAGACATTCAGATGCTTTGGTCCAGGACACATGTAGTTAGGACTTGGTGCTACTAAGCTCTAGGGACAAAAGGAGTTACCTGCATCACATCAATTCTGAGCTGACATTGTCACCCAAATCTACAAGGCTGGGCTAGCTTATGCTCTCCAGAGCCAGAGGACTGCATTAGGGAGTGAGGCACATGCCTAGACATGGTAGTTAGGACAGAGACATAGCGCATGGATACCAGTTTGAGGATAACTGCCCTGCTCTTTGGGGACTTCAATGGGTTTCTAGAATTTCCTATAGCTGGGCTTCTTCTTGGGCCTCAGTACAGACTCTAATAGTCTTCTGCCATTCTATTATCAAGTTCACTTGTCTTTATCTACATGCAGAGACTACTGTAGAGGCACCATCCAAACTCTCTACCTTCCCTGAGCAGGAGCAACAGAAGAAAGAATTGAAGGATCTCACCATTCAGATACAGAGTATAACATATGAGCATACTGAGCTGGGTGAATTACTGGACAATTGTCACTACAAGGATTTGAACAACAGGTAATCAGTATGCCAGTTCTCTGTTGGACATCTTGATCCAATAGTGTCAATCCAAGCTTTTCTGAGAAATGGTGTATATTGGTGCCTAAACTAATTTTGCTGAGTGCCTTGAAGATGCAGAACTCGAAACCTACGTAGCTGTGGGATGGGATTGTTCTGCCTCTTCCAAACAAAAAACAGAGTTTGTGACCTGAATAACAGTTTCGGGATAGGGAAATTAATGGCGGAGCCATCTATATGCATTAAAAGAGGCCTTGACAGGTGTTGGTTTGTGGGACATGCTAGGTCCTGTGAGTTTGTAGTGAGTCTTTCTACTTCACCAGCAAATGACTGCATGTTGAAAGCCCAGCTTTGAACAGCACACCTCTTGGCCACTATGCCTAAACTGGGAGAATTTTTAAATCCCCTGTGGAGTTTCTAAAGCCATCCTGAAGTTGGAACTCTTCCCTGGAAATACTGATTTGTGCTCTAGTCCTCTATGTAGCAAGAGATGTCCAGGAATAAGAATCCCTGTTCTGAAACAAAAGAAAAATCATCATACCATAGGTTCCAGGGAACCCAGACACGCAGCACAGACTCCTGGGAACTTCTCAGAGAACTAATCTATAGCTCATCACTCTGGATAGCTCCCTTGGATACCCTGACTCTTCTGGTTTAGGAACAGGATAGTTAAGTTTACTAAGCACCAGGAGGCCCCAGTGTATAGGTTCCAGGCTGTGGCATCCTTTCTGCTGGGGTAGTCGAGGACACAGCCTGATTTAATATGATGCTTGAGTCATGTGCTCATGGGGTTCTTTTCTCTTGGGGCCATGCCCTACCACAGGCTGAATTCTCTTGAGATGCGGGAAAAGGAACACACGCAGATGATGTTGGACCTGCAGAAATAGCCCATGGAGATCAGTGGTGCCTTGGACAAGTACAAGCGTCTGAGAGAGGAGAACGAATCCTACAGGTCAGTGACTGATTTAGCTTGGGAGTGATTGATTCTGCTCTCTTTGTCTTTGACCCAAAGGGACGGCTCTGGTTCTAGCCTGTCTGCCTCTTAGCATGCAGTCTGCCTTGTGGCTCTTGGACTTGTGTCTTAGATACAGTTTTGTTAAATGTGAAAAGACACACTGAACCCCTATAGGTAATATCCCAGATAGACGCCCCCTATATAGAAAAGTGGTTTATAGCATGAAACAGGTGTTTGGCAGCACAGGGCCTCTGGGGCTCTGATAGTGGCTTACAGAGCTGATTTCTATGGGTCCCACAGACAGAATTTATTCCTGTTGGGACCTCTGCCCCCCTTCAGAGAATGTTTGCCCTCTGCCTGCTGATGCTTGCCCAATACCATGAACAGTTAAGTACAGGTGGTGATTGCATCCCGTTCTCAGGGGCACAGAATTGCTTTTGGTGTCAGAGTTTTTAGAAGTAGTTTGAATCATTCTGGAATTTGGTTATTCTCTGTATTTGGCCTTATTAAGAGTGATACTGCCTTGGCTACAGTGAGTTCCAGTCTTGGGCTGTCTGGGGTTTTGGGACTTTTCAGGACTGGTGATAGTTGGAGGTAGGGATGGCAAATAGAGGCTGGGTGGGGCTCACTATTTTTGGATGGTGGTTCAGTTTCCTTCACAGCCTGGTCCAACAAGATTTGACAGAGCTGGAAAATAATGTACATATGTTGAGAGTCGAGAAGAGAAAGATGTGGGAGGAGCAGATTGCGCTGCAAGAGTTCTGTGAGGAGGTGAAGAAGCTCTTGAAGGAGGTCTGTGAGAAGATCTGTGACCCCTGTGCTGAGCAGCAGCAGGTAGGCTGAGGGAGCAGGAGCACATTGTCTATCAGTCCAACCATAAACAGAGAGACAGCCCTGTAACCATCCACCCACCCATCCAGACTCCCACTTACGTACCAGCCAATTGTTCATTTCTGTGATCATTCACAAGTCTCTCTGGAGAGTTATTTTCTTGCAAAAAAAACTGGATTGATTGACAAGCAAACTTCCTGCTCTGCTAGATGCTAGATCTTTCAGGGAACATGCAAATTTCTGTTTTGCTCAATCTGGATGGTCAGCACTCTTGGGATCTCCTCTACTCTCCAAGGTGGCTCTTCTGTCTTGTTTTGTCTCTTCTAATTATTATAAGTTTCAATAGTTCGGAAAGAGGAGGGATATCCTAGCTCTCTCTCCGATTTACACATATTTATTGTTTTGGAATTTAATGTGTTTTGCAACAAATAACGAAGTTCATACAATATAGCTATACTAAAAATGAAAAGAAGACTTCTTTCCCTTTACTGCACAGAGCTAACATCACTGGAAATGTCTGATTGGTTTCACTGGCTTCACAACACAGAATCCCACAGTGCGTCTCCTTGCTGATAGTGTGCTGCTGACTATGTTATGAGCATGGCTGTGTTTTAGTACAGATTCCTCCTCATAGTTGTACAGAGAGCTGAATTCCTGAAAAACACTGCAGATGACATCACTAGCCTCCTTCTGATGATATTTGGGATGAAGTTATTTTATGTGCACTGTAACCTGATCAAAACCTCCTGGCTTTGACCATGGGTTTTTTCTTTCACTTGAGCTGTCAAGGTTATATGTAGAGGAACCAGGGCAGATTCAGTGAAGAGACTAGGATGGATCAACTTGGAACCTGTGGGATCAGAGAGTCTCAGTAGGGATAAAGTTGATGGAAGGAAAAGTAAGTGCAGGGCAGGGTAGCAAAACCTGGCTGAGTCTAAGATTCTTGAAAACATCAGGGAAGATCCACCACCTCCTCCTGCAGCAAAAAAAGGTTATGAAAGGCAGAAGTTACCTCTGTGGCCATTCTGGGTTCAGATGTGTGTGTGTGCGTGCGTGTGTGTGTGTGTGTGTGTGTGTGTGTCTGTGTCTGTGTGTGTATGTCTGTATGTGTATGCTGTATGGTGCCAGGCTGTGGTGTGAGAATGGGGCTGTCTCAGTGCACCCCACTTAGGCTCATGACCATCTAAAGCAATCAATCACCACATGCTATATCTGTAGAACTCAGTAACTGCTTTTACTCAAATTGTTCACTCTGAGTTGAGTTAAAATCGGCTCATGGAGGGTTGGGAGAAACGAGGACTCACAGAGAGTGCTGGAGGTATAAAATGATGTAGCGCACTGAGAAACCACACATAATTCTTCATATAGTTAAACTCCAGTCCCCAGGTGACCCAGTGACTCCAGAACAGGAAGTAAGTGCCCACAGA
>NW_026068236.1:708460-710572 GCF_014885135.2 Alexandromys fortis
GCAGGTTAAGATCCTCCCTGGTAAGCCAGCTCGTGGGCTACACAGAATATTAGAAATGGGTTAGAACAATATGTAAGAGCTAGCCAATAAGAAGCTGGAACTAGCCGGGCCAGGCAGTGTTTGAAAGAATACAGTTTCCGTGTAATTATTTCGGGCATAAGCTAGCCATGCGGGCGGCCGGGTGCCGGGGACGCAGCCCCGCCGCTCTTATTTCAACAGCATATGATCCTGACTTAGTGAGCCTTTTGTTACTCAAGCAAATCTCTGATGTGATCACCTTACAGGGAGGTTTTGCACTTTTTGATTACTGGATGGGAAGATTTTCTAGTTTCCCGAGCTCATTGTTTTGTGTTCGAACTGAGACAGCCTGTGGTAAAGGGAGCTCCTGTTGGAGGAAGTTGCTCACCTTGGGGACAACTCGGAAGCAGTGGATAAGACCAGTGGCCTGATCCACCACCATCCTGTGGTTCTGTGCTGGAAAACGTTTCTGTACTTCACAGCCTGGGGAACTTCCCAAGCAGGGTTGGCTATCAGGCCAGGACCCCAGAGGACCATATATCCATGCATTAGGTTTGCAGAATAGGCACTTCAATGACTGAGCTGCCTCTCTCTCGTGCCCAATGTGTTCTCTCATCCAGCAAAGGTTAACCTTCTTCTCAAAAGAATTCCTGGTGATTGCTCCTTTTATTAGCATTAACTACTAAACTAACCATATTACTGTGTTACAATGTGCATGCATGTGCTTTGTTTGCTCATGAGTGTGTGTGTGTGTGTGTGTGTGTGTGTGTGTGTGTGTGTGTGTAAGTGAACAACCCTTCACTGAGAACACAATCTTCTAATGAACAGGAGCAAGAAAGCCTGGATTACAGACTGAAGAACCTGGGAAAGCAGAAGGAGCTGGCCACCCAGCAAAGGGACTTGCCAGAAAAGCTGCATAATCCCGTCAATGTCCCTGAGATGAGGTAAGAACCCAAGCTAGCAGGAGCAGTTAGAACTATGTAGGTCGACAGTTCCTGGATCTCTCCGTTTTAGGATTCTCCCCCATCTGTATGTCCTCAGTCACAGTCATGGAAAGAACACCTCAGGTTATTGTGCTGGCCCAGTCAACAAGAACTCCGTAAGGAAACACTATGCTTGATCCTTTGTGTTTCTGGAAACTGTTCACGACTTATTCCTTTCTGAGCTCTCAGTATCTTGTCTCCTAGGTGTCTCCACAAATCTCCCTATGGTAGTCCTAAACCTAGAAGGAGGAGGGTTAGTTGTGTGTTCCTGCCACTTTACTTTCCTTCCAGAACATCACCTATAGAGAGAAGTTCCTACTTTTGGGCAGATCTGTATGCAGCCCACTCCTGCTCCTTACAGGGTCTCTACAGGGTGCACTGATTTCCTGTGAAAGCACTTTTCTGGCTATAAGAAGATTTATTGGTTGAGTAGTTCAACCCAGACAGGTTTCTGTGCTATAGGAATAATTGGAACTTTCAGTGCTTTTATTTTATAGGTTCCCCTAGACGGTCTACATTCAGTTTCTCAGGTTGATCCCATTAACCTGGTATCTAATCAAAGCAATGCTGATCTGTACTGAACTGTTACTCAGACATTCCTACACTGTTATTTTTTTTCCAAAATAGTATCTCTAGGCCACTGAAGAAATGGGCTGTATTTTCTTGCCCAGCACAGTGTCATTCTCGGTTCATCTGTATAAAATATGATATAATTTTATCATATGGTATATGATAAAAGTTGAGAAAAACATCCACAGCCAGATGCACTCTGACCCTCTACCTCACAAAGAAATGACCTCAGCTAAAAGGTCATGTTGGATGTCTAGCTATGCAGTGCCCAACAGGGCTCAAAAGTTAACATAACAGGTCCCCACCCCGCCTGTTCACTAACTGCCTTCCTTCTTTAGGTCAGAAAATCTCCAGTCTGAGTTGGAACAGGCCACACCCCAGGATGAGAGCCTCCTGCCGACAGAGCAGTTGCAGAAGGAGGACTAAGTCTCAAAGGCAAGTGAGCCACCAAAGCATCCCATCCCATCAAACATGGCATTGGTAGGGGGACTGAGGACTCTTGACCTTGGCTTCCAGTGTAAAAAGGCCCTGATTGTTTTCT
>NW_026068236.1:714475-723074 GCF_014885135.2 Alexandromys fortis
AAAAATGAGTTTCAGATACAGAAAACTTTAGACAAGAATCAATTAGACCCTGACATTAAGCATCTAGTGGCCCCTGAGGGGCACAACAACATGGAATGTAGAGAGGGTGGAATTGACACTCTTCAGTTTCACAGCCTGGACTGAGTGACCAGTCCTGAGGAAGGACTTAGAGAAGACATCTGGGGCATTTTTGATGTCCTTGGTCACTCAGATGCTGCCCACAGATTTGTTCGGTCTCCAGTAAATACACAAGTGTGTGGTGACTGAAAGAATCAAATAGTGACCAAGACTATTTGATTGGCCATGGGTGATAATATCAAGTGCTTCCCATAGGTCCGCAAAGAGTTCCCTCAGAATATGTCTCAACTTTTGTCTTGGTGAGGGCTTGACCTTCAGTGCCCTATGGAGGTCCAGCCATAATAATTTGAAAAGGCTTTTACAATGAGTTATTGCCTGCTACCATGTTTCCATGGCCGGCCACAGTCTGTAGGTTTGTGCTGCTAAATCTGCAGCAAGAGAATGATGCTAGCTTAATTTTTCTGGTTTGGTTTTTGGTTGGGCTTTATTTACTTTTTCCCTTTCTTTTTTATCTTTTGATATTTGAATATTATTTTTTTCTTTTTTTGTTCTTGTTTTAGTATTTTG
The DNA here is from genome assembly GCF_014885135.2 of Alexandromys fortis. NCBI lineage: Eukaryota > Metazoa > Chordata > Mammalia > Rodentia > Cricetidae > Alexandromys > Alexandromys fortis. The sequence goes on from NW_026068236.1 coordinate 715,121, forward strand.
CTAAGGTTACTTACTGTTTATATTGACTGCTTCCTTTAAGCTCCTATTGAGTAAATTGTTTGTATTTTTAATAATAAAAAATTGACTTCCACTCTCTTTCTTAGAGCAAATTTTCTTTGGTCAGGTGTGGTGTCTCACTACAGTAGCCTCAGAACCTTCTGTAAGACTACAACACTGTGTGCTCAGGTTGGGCTAAACAGTGATTTTCCAACCTGCCAGGACTACACAGGGCTTTGAATGTGGATGCTGTTGCCAATCCCATGGATGTCCATTGCATAATGAGAATAAAGTATCCATACTGTATCCTTGACATCATATATGTAGCTATCCCTAAAATAGCATTCTGAATACACATTCCATGAAATGATCATGAACAATAAATCAATGAGAAACACAACAGTATTGCTCTAAATGCACTCAGGAAATGAAAACATTTACTAAGGGAGTATGAAAGAAATCAATGACTTGTTTGCCACCTGGGGATATGATGATGTCATTGCGTGGGGATGCTGCTCAGGGCCATGTCCTGTCCATGGCCCTGGCATTGATGTGGGGATCTGTATTGATGTCTATGACTCCCCTTACCAGTGAGGGCCTTGCAGCTAGCTACATGCTTTCTGGGCCACCTCCTGTGAACATGCAGCTGTCAATGGACATGCCCCAACAGGGAGTAGGTGTGTTTTCAAAGCCTGTGCTGCCATCTAGAACAATAACGACTGCTGGGCAGGATCTCTTGCTATGGGATATATCTGAATCCATGACCCTTCTGCAACAAGTGTCTGTGTTGAAGTCTCAGCCTCCTGTTGCCATCAAGTCCAGGACAAATGCCTGCAATCTGGGCAAAAACCTAGGGACACGGTGCTGTTAGCTTCATGCTGAACTCAGTGACCTGCTCTGCCAGACAGGGCCATAGATCATGTCTGGGGCCATGTTGCAAACACAGCCAGAATCTGTGTTCATTTCAATGGCCTGTGGTGCTGCCAGGGGCTACATAAAAGTAGGTAGGTGTCAGGGCCACCACTTAGAACCTTGTTAGTTTCCAAGGGCTGTGCTTCTGCTGGGCCCATACAGATCTGAGTGGCCAGTGCCGCCACCAGGGTCCCTGGTTTCCTCCAGGCATAGCTGATGTCAAAGGCCATGTTGGGATCCATTGCCCCTACCACAGCCTCTGTCTATGTTGACATATTGGCTCCTGCTATCACTGAAACAGGATGGGTAAACACAGAGTTATCTCTCCATTTCACATTCTGCAGCACTCAGCAGAGTGGGTCCTGAACCTGGGCTGAGCTGCACAGTAAAGCTGACCCTGTTAACAATAGTGCAGGTGAGTTGTCTCTGAGGGTGTGAGAGCGGGAAACACCAGTCTATCCCGTTTCCTCTACCTTGTGTTGGCAAGGGTGGGAGAAAGGAGCCTAACCAACCTGAGCATAAGCCACCTTAACTAATGGGAGAATTGGCCTCTGGGGCATAAGAACACAAAATCTGTGACAGCCTCTCACCAACTGTAGCAACTTGATTGTGAACCCGGCACCTCTATTGGGCAACACTGTAGAGCTGTCTTAGTTTAGGTAAGTTAGATGGGAGAGCACAAGAACAGAAGAATTGGCCTCTCTTCTTCCTGCCTACTGCATTGGGTGAACATATGTATATACAGGATTATTACTAGTTGTGCTAATACATGTGAATTTTATTGTTCACTACAAAAATTGCCAAAACAAACAAACAAACAAACAAAACACAAAGAAACCTGGTCCCAATGTACTCAGATTCAAAAAGCAGTATGTCCAACTGTCTTTTCCAGCAAAGAAAGGCTCTCAAATTTTGGTAAACAGTGATATCCAAGACATGTATAAAGAATTACAATAGAAATATTTTATGAAATAGAAAAGAAAACATACTCTAGAACTAATGAGAGTGTCTGCAGGGAGTTGTAACTGAGAAGGAAGAGTCACTCAAAATGTGTGTTAGAGCAGCCTGTGCTCTGGGGTCACTGGCTGAATAAAAAAGGAGAAAGCTACATGAATATCATACTTCATCTCTCTCTACATCCCAACTGCAGATTTACTGTTGCTAGCTGCCTCATACTCTCCCTCTATGCCTTCCCCATCATAACATATTTTACTGTCAAACTGTGAAACAAAGTAAACCCCATTCCTTGAAAAGGGGGAGGTTTTAAACTTAGCTTGTGAGTTACGTATGTAGCGTGTGACTCATCACTGCTCAGACTTGCTGGTTCCACAATTCCTGCACCACCTTACAAGGACACCCCAGAAAGACTTCAGGGAGCTTTACTTCATGTGGTGTGATGACAGAGAACTGCAGTAGCCCAAGTGTCCTGTGTGCTCTGGAAACCATAAGCAGCTCTGTTATATGGAGGAGAAAAGGAGAAGCCCCACATTTATGTCAGGATACAAAGAGCATCCCTTTGCAAGTGTCTTCCACAGGTCTTCAGCCCTACCAGATTTTGAAAAGTCTTAATTTTTTTCTTTTCTCTTTTTTTGTTTCTAAGTTTGTTGTTCATTTGGTTGGTTTTTGTTTATTGTTAGTGTTCAGACTGTTTGATTGCATGGAATTTTTTAAGATAAGATCTGTTATTATAGCCAAGGCTGGCTTGGAACTCATTCTACGTGACTCAGGGTAATCTCAGACCTGTGGTAGTCCTGCTTTGCCTTTCTAGTTCTGGTACTCAGACATCATGCCTTGCTAAGTATCCCAAATCATTAACAATGATAGAAGAGGTTGACCTTCCTATATAATCCCTGACATGTTTACTTTTTAATTTTTTATATTCTTGTAATTTCAAGTCTGCATTTTCTTTTGGAAACCTGACCTGACTTGCTTAATCTTATTAGCTAGACTTATTAATTCTAAAGGATCAATGTGGTATTTGTTATAATGCCTATTCATGATGGGGAGAATTTCATTAATCTTGGAAATTTGAGCATTACAAAGCAATTTTTAATCAATTAATTTATTATTTTAAAATAAAACAATCCTTTTTTCATTTTAATACCAATCCCAGTTTCCACTCCCTTCCCTCCTACACTTCCTTCCACTTAAATCCCCATCCCACCCCCCATTAACTCCTCAGAGATGGTAAGGCACATTGCTTTGGGGAAGGTCCAAGGCCCACCCTACTATATCTAGGCTGAGCAAGGTACCCATCCAAGGAGAATAGGTTTAAAAATGCCATACAAGCAGTAGGATAAATTCTGCCAGTGGCCCGCAGTCTGCTAAACAACTGTCATCCACATTCAGAGGGACTAGTTTGGACCTATGCTGTTTTCTTCCCTTTCCAGCTAGAGTTGCTGAGCTCCCATTAAATCAGGTAAACTCTTTAAATGGGTGTTCACTTCGTGGTCTTGACTTCTTTGCTCATATTCTCACTCTTTCCAATCTTCAACTGGACTTTGGGAGCTCAGCCCAGTGCTCTGCTGCTGGTCTCCAACTCTGTTTCCATCAGTTTCTGGATGAAGGTTCTATTGTGATATTTAAGATAGTCATCAGTCTGATTACAGGACAAGGCCAGTTTGGGTATCCTCTCCTCTATTGTTTAGGGTTTTAGCTGGGATCATCTTCGTGAATTCCTGGGTACGTCTCTAGTGCCAGGGTTCCTGCTAGCCTCATAATGGCTCCTATAATCAAAATATCTCTTTTCTTGCTCTCATCTCTGTCCTTCCTCCATCTCAACTATCCTGTTCCCTCAAGTTCTTCTTCCCCGTCCCTGTCTCCCCTTGTCTTCTCCTTCCACCCTTACTACTCCCCACCCCTATGCTCCCAATTTTATTTAGTATTTTACATAATGTTAATATTTATTTAATTTTTATTTTAATATTTAATATTTGATGTTTTCCCTTCCCCCAGTTCCTCTCAGATCTTCCCCATCAATTATCCCACCCAAATCTGTGTTTTTTTTTCTCTCTCCTAAAAAATAAAACCAAAAAAAACCCAAGTAACTAAAAAGTACCCTGCAAAAAATACAATAGAAACTGTTGTGGACTGTTAGTTTAAGTATTTAGAGGTTGCTACATTTGTTTGTGCAATTATGTAAATAGGTGTTACTGTTTCACCTTGCCTACCTAATGATTGATCTAATAGAATGCTGAATAGCTAACAGCTGGGCAGAGGAGGAATGGGTGAGACTGGTGAGCAGGGAGAATAAGTGGGAGGAGCAACCTAGGCTCAAGTGTATGAAGAAAGAAAAGAAAATGTGGGAGAGAAAGAAGGAGATGCTGGGGACACTCAGCAGTCACCATTTAGTTAGAAAATATAACAGTAATGGATACATGTCTAGGATCATCCAAACCACAAAATTTAACCCAAAAAGAGACCAAAAATGTAAACACACCTATAATGAATAAGAGGATCAAAGCAGGATTAAAATTCTTTCTAACTAAAATGATACATTGAGAAGTCAATTCTAGCAGAGTTTGAAAAAAGATTAATAGCCAACACTGCTCAAATTATTAAAAAAAATAAGTAGGATGGAGACATCCAAACTTCTATGAAGTCACAATCATTCTACTGTCAAGACTAGATAAAGACACAACAAAAGAATAATAATGACCAGTATCCCTGATAAACATAGATTAAAAATATTTAATAAAATACTTTTAAACCTCATGTAGGCTTATATAAAAATAATCATACATATAATGGTCATATGGCTCTATCACAGAAATGCGGAGATAGTTCAATATACATAAATTAATGAATGTAATAAAGCATAAATACAGATTTAAAGACAAAAGTCACTTGATCTCAGTTCATGCAGAAAGGCCCTTAGAAAAATCCAGCTTGTTTTCATGATGAAATCCTAGTGTGAGTAGGACTAGAGGTAATGAACCTTAACACTTTCAATGCCATATGTGAAGATCCACAGCTAACACCATTCTAAACAGGAAAAAAAAAAACTCAAGTCAATTTCATTGAAGTAAAACATTAGAACAGATTCCCCAACATTCCCACTCCTTCCCAATGTAGAACCTGAAGACAAGAGAAGGCAATTAAAGGGCTACAATTAGAAAAAGAAGACATTACAGTGTCCTGCTTGCAGAAGATGACATACTGTACATAGGGAGATTGCAAATATTCTAGAGATAAGTAATAATTTCAGTAAAGTCGCAATATACCAAATCAGCTGACAAAATCAGTAGTCTTTATAAACACCAACAGCATGTGTGCTGAGACAGAGATCATGGAGACACTTCCATTCACAGCAGCTACCAAATAGGTCTAAGAATAAATCTAACCATGAAGGTTAAAGATTCATACTCTATAAAGAAAACTATATAAAGATTGAGAAAGACACTAGAATATAAAAATACATATTTTCTCAGGGATTGGAAGAAATAGTAATGTGAAAATGATGTTCTACCAAAAGCAATTTAAATAGTCATTGAAGTCTCAATCAAAATCCCTATAAGATTCAACACAGAAATATAAAAAAAAGCTCTAAAATTCATATGAAACCACAAAAAGTGTAGGATAGCTAAAGCTATCTTCATCAGAAAGAGAAAGACTGGTGACAGGAGCTCACCACGTCCGATTTCATAGTCCTAGCAGTTGCAGCATTTCAGGTTTAACACTCAGGTTTCTTGATCCATTTTGAGTTATTTTTTGTGAAAGTGATATTTATGGGGTCCAATTTCATTCATAGTGATAGACAGGCAATATGGTACCATTGCAAAAGCAGATATGTAGACCAGTGGGTGTGTCCTAAAAATTTTGTTATGCATTTTAAATGAAGATATTTAATAAACACATAAGCAAAAATCAAACAACAAAGTCGCTGTGTCTCTCTATGTCTCTGTATCTATCTCTCTTCCTATCCACTTAGATCCTAGCTTTCTATTCTATGCCATGAATATCTGCATGTTAGCCTCCATTACAAACAAGCAATGTAACAAATGCTTTACTACAAGACCCAGGTTGTGGAAAGGGCTCAAGCCCCAGAGCAAGTTTGAGAACAGGCTACAGGTGCCTGGGAACCACTGTGTGCCTGCTGCACAGAAGTAGGTGGCTGAGTCTCCAGGCTGTGTGACAGTGATGTGCAGGGAGAATTGTTTGGCTTTCTTGTCCAATAAAACGGTAAGTCTTTGCTTTTGCTTTCTGTCTACATTTTCAAGAATATCTATCACAAGGTGGGGACTCCTTCCAGCTTCTTGCTTGTACCACGGGAAGTATGAGGAACCACTGCTTGTGTAACTGCAGTTGATGATGGCGCTGTCTCCCTCTCCAATATTCAGGGTGGAAGGCTGCTGCTCCACCTGCTCTCCACAGCTCTCCCCTGCACAGAGAGAAAAACAGAAAGGAGGAGTTAGTCAGTATTCTGCTTAATTGCCTTTATTCACAATAACTAGGGGAAGCCTTATAAAAGGGATTTCCCTTGATATCTAATAATAATAAACCAAATGCTTTCCATTGACCCCAAATCTACTCACAGTCCATCCACAGACCCAAGCATAGGAATAAAGTGTGAATGGATGTCTTCATTGTTCTTCCTGCCTGGGAGCAGTGCAGACTTGCAATCTTTTGCCAAGCCGGCTAATTTAATTTCCAGGTTGTCCCCTTTTCTCTAACAGTTTTAGTATCTTCTTGTGTTATATTCACAGCCAATAAGAAATCAAATGCTTGAGTTCTCTCCTGTTGCTTCAGAATGCCATGTAATGCGCTTGTCTTTTCATCAGCTGCCTTCTACTGCCATCTGGTGGCCGCATTTATAATTACTGAAAGCTGTGAATGTTCTAGAAACATAAAGAAGTCCAAGTGACCTTAGACACAATAAATATGTAGTGATTTGGAGTGCTTTTTATGATACTACTGAGTCATTATTAGTAAACTGGAGAGACACGCTTGCTTTTGGTGCTATTCAATGTTGAACTGGGTTAAAACATTTAAAACACATTGTCACTATTACTCATGAACTATGTTCATAACACCAGATCTTAAACTCACAGTCCATGCACAGTCACGGGAATAGGAATAAAATGCTAATTGGTGCCTTAAATATTCTTCATGCCTGGAACCAATATAAACTTACAATCTTACAAAATTATTTGTAGTCTCTTCTGAACAAAGGGAAGAAAAATTAATTTTCAGTCATCTCTATCATAATTTTTCTGCACAATTAATGGTTTACTAGGGTGGGGAATGAGAGGGTAGTATGGCATAGAGGAGAGATGAATTAAAGAACAACTAACACTGAGGACATTTGAAAACGGGTGTGTGTGTGTGTGTGTAAATGAAGTTTTTCTACAAAAATAACACTTATTCCCAGAAAACCGAGATTGACAAATAAAAAGCCAGTCCAGGTACAGGATACATCTCCAAGAGTTATAGGTCAGAGAAAGTTATAGAGACCCACTGGACAATATAACCTACTTGCCATTAAATGTGGTTATCTACAACAACTTGATGACAAGACCACATTGTTGAAGACGCCACATGCTTTGATCACAAGACTTAGAGAAATCAAGCCAGTACTAATTAAAAAGCTTCCTCCTTACTGGCTCCATTTTATATTATCAGTAACTGCAACTCAGGCTACTAGTGGAGACAAGTCAACAGCAGTCTTAACCAACTGTGAACACTGCCAGCTACAATAACGACTGGCATAGCTAGATATGTTCATGGGCACAAGAGGGGTATAAGTGTTATGGGAGTGGCCAAATGCTTCCTGATTGGGCTTCAGATGTGCTCTGCAGGAGTAAAATGCTTGCCCCTTTGATGGAGGTGGGTCTTGTATCTTATCTGTTGAAATCATTGGTTAATAATAAAGAAACTGCCTCGGCCCTCATAGGACAGAAAATTAGGTAGGCGGAGTAGACAGAGGAGAATGCTGGGAAAAAGAAGCTGAGTGAGTGAGTCGCCATGATGCTCCCACTCCAGACAGACGCAGGTTAAGATCCTCTCTGGTAAGCCAACTCATGGGCTACACAGAATATTAGAAATG